>NC_029787.2:74898621-74899018 GCF_000816755.2 Arachis ipaensis
GTCTTCACTGATCATTCAGCTTTAAAATACTTACTTGCTAAACAAGAATCCAAACCAAGACTTATTAGATGGGTTCTTTTGTAGCAGGAATTTGACATTGAAATCAAAGACAAGAAGGGTGTAGAGAACAAGGTGGCAGACCATTTATCAAGAATACCATGTGAAGAAGGAAGTGCACAAAGCACACATATAAATGAGTGCTTTCCTGATGAACAACTCATGGTAATTCACAAAGCACCCTGGTTTGCAGACATAGCAAACTTCAAGGCCACTGGGAGTTTACCGTTGGAATTTAACAAACATCAAAGGAAGAAAATGGTAAATGATGCCAAATACTTCATCTGGGACGAACCATACTTGTTCAAAAAATGTTCCGATGGCATACTCAGAAGATGCA
>NC_029787.2:74905770-74911763 GCF_000816755.2 Arachis ipaensis
AACCGGTGCACTTGCCGGAAGGAATTTTGCCGATCGTGCAATTTCCTAAATCGTAGCATAACTAGTTTATGCGCATCACCATTACACTGATGAATGCCCGCAGCTCCAACAAGAAGACAACATGGTGGCATCCACTCACAACTTCTATGACCGCCCCAACCAAGGGTACAATCAAAGTGGAAATAATAACCATGGATGGCAGGACAATTCAAACCAGAATTGGAGGGACAACAATAACAGAGGAGGCAGAGATAATCAGGGAAATCAGAAGTGAAACAATAGCAACAACAGGCAGCAAAATCAACCTTACAGAGCACCTCACCTGAGGCAGAACCAAGGACCACAGAACAATCAGCAGCAGACCTCTCAATTTACTCATTCTTCGTTATCTTCTAATGAAGATCTACTACAATCTTTTGAGAAAAGACAACAGACCATGGAAAACAACATCATGAATAGTATTAATGCCAGTCTGAATGGTCTCACCTCTACTCTGCAAGCTTTTATGACACAGTTTGAATCAGCACAAAATTCCAGTAACCAACCTTCAAGCACCACTGGAATCCCCTCTCAACCATTACCCAATCCAAAGGGAGGCATTAATGCCATCACCCTGAGGTCCAGAACCACACTGCAGGAGAGGAATCTGGAGGAACCAAGCTCACCAGAATACGCCTCAGCTGAAGAGGTGGTAGAAATCGAAGATGTTGAAGAGGAAGAGGATATACGGAACACAGCTGAAGAAGAAACAACTCAACCACAGGAGGAAGCACCAAAAGGCGCAGGCACCACAGAAAACACTACTCCTATTCCATTTCCACAACTTGCAAGAAAGTCTAGGAAGCAGCTGGAACCCGATCCTAAAATGGTAGAGATATTCAAAAAGGTTGAGGTAACTGTTTCCCTTTTGATGTTATTCAGCAGGTACCTAAATATGCAAAGTTTCTAAAAGACTTATGTATCCATAAAGACAAAATTAATGAATTAGAAACTATTCCTTTAGGTAGTTCTATATCTGCTTTAATGGGAGGATTACCTGAAAAATGTAGTGATCCAGGTCCTTGCATAGTTAGTTGTACTATTGGTGGTGTAGTAATTTATGATTGCATGTGTGATTTAGGAGCATGTGTCAGTATAATGCCTTTGTCTATATATGATGTTTTGAGGCTCCCTCCCTTAAAAAGGTCGGCAGCTCGTTTTGTGTTAGCAGATAAAAGCATTATTACAGTTGCTGGAGTTGCTGAAGATGTTTTGGTGAACATTAAAGGGCTCACATTTCCCACTGATTTTTATATCTTGGAGATGCCCCACAATGATTCAGATAAGCCATCATCAATCCTACTTGGAAGACCATTCCTGAAGACATCAAAATTCAAATTGGACGCTTTTTCAGGAACATACTCCTTTGAAATAGATGGCCGTATAGTAATCTTCAATCTGAATGGAGTCATTGACAACCCCCCAGAAGATCGTTCTATCTTCCAGTGTGATGTCATAGACGAAAGTGTGGCTGAAGTTCAAAAGGAAGAGTTTGAAGAGAGGCATACTGGACAAGGTCCAAGTGTGGGGACCCTCTTAACTGACAATGGGGGCACTTCGCCATTTTCACAAGCCCCAGATAATCCAGAGCCCGCCCATGATCAAAAGTTAGAATTGAAACCTTTCCCTCCACTTCTCAAATATGCTTATCTTGAGGATGAGCAAAAGCTTCCGGTTATTATTGCAAGGGAACTGACTTGTCAACAAGAAGAGTAGTTACTTGATGTACTGAGGAAGCATAAGAAGGCAATTGGGTGGAGTTTGGCAGACATAGTGGGAATCAACCCTCAAGTATGCGAGCACAGAATATTTTTAGAAGAGGGAGCAAGACCTGTCCGTCAACCACAAAGAAGATTGAATCCCACCATCTTGGAAGTTGTCAAAAAGGAAGTGACCAGACTATTGGAAGCAGGTATCATATATCCCATTTCAGACAGTGAATGGGTAAGCCCAGTACAAGTGGTGCCCAAGAAATCTAGAGTCACTACAGTGAAGAGTGAGCATGGAGAGCTAATAGCAACTAGAGTTCAGAATGCTTGGAGAGTCTGCATTGATTACAGGCGTCTCAACCAAGCTACCCGTAAGGATCACTACCCACTTCCAATCATTGATCAAATGCTGGATTGCCTGTTAGGTAAATCACATTATTGCTTTTTAAATGGTTACACAGGTTATTTCCATATTCATATAGCTCCTGAGGATCAGGAAAAGACTACTTTAACATGTCCTTTTGGGACTTATGCTTATAAGAGAATGCCCTTTGGCTTGTGCAATGCACCAGCTACCTTCCAAAGGTGCATGATGAGTCTTTTCTCTGATCTTATTGAGGACTGTATGGAAGTTTTTATGGATGATTTTAGCATTTATGGTGATTCTTTTAACCTTTGCTTAGAGGGATTATCTAGAGTATTAGATAGATGTGTTAATACAAATCTTGTATTGAATTTCAAAAAATGCCACTTTATGGTAAAATAAGGGATTGTATTAGGACATGTGGTATCTAATAATGGCATTTCTATAGACCCAGCAAAGGTGAATGTTATTTCTAGTTTACCTTACCCCTCTTCTGTGAGGGAAGTCCGTTCGTTCCTTGGCCATGCAGGTTTCTACAGGAGATTTATTAAGGACTTTAGTAAGGTGGCACTTCCCTTATCCAGATTACTACAAAAGGATATTGAGTTTGAGTTCAGTGAGGATTGCAAACAAGCATTTGATAAGCTGAAGACTGCTCTAACTCAATCCTCAATTGTGAGATGACCAGACTGGAGCCAGCCGTTTGAAATCATGTGCGATGCTTCCAACCATGCAGTAGGAGCAGCGCTAGCTCAACATGAAGGTAAGGATCCTTTTGTTATTGCCTATGCGTCTAAGACTTTAGCCACTACCCAGTCCAATTATACTACTACTGAGAAAGAGCTTCTTGCTATTGTTTTTGCTTTGGATAAATTCCGAGCTTATTTACTTGGTGCTAGAGTAGTAGTGTATTCGGACCATGCAGCTCTAAAGTATCTATTAGCTAAAAAGGAATCCAAACCAAGACTTATACGTTGGATACTGTTGTTACAAGAATTTGATTTAGAAATAAAGGATAGGGGTGGTAATTAGAATTTAGTAGCAGACCACTTGAGTCGCTCTGAACATATTAAGGATGATTCTACTCCTATAGATGATAATTTTCCTTTTGACAACCTGCAAGCAGTATCCGAGGTAGTCCCTTGGTATGCACCTGTCGCTAATTATTTAGTTAGCCGCACATTTCCTCCACATTTTTCTAAACATCAAAGAGACAAGATGAAAAGCGAGTCTAAATATTATATATGGCATGACCCATATTTATGGAGATGTGGCGCTGACCAGATAATTAGACGTTGTGTGTCTCAATCAGAATTCCAGTCCATTTTAGAGGCCTATCACTCATCTAAGAGTGGAGGACATTTTGGCTTTCAAAGAACAGCTAGAAAGATCTTAGACTGCGGATTCTGGTGGCCTACTCTTTTTAGAGACGCTGCTGAGTTTTGTAAATCTTGCCCCCCATGCCAGAAATTTGGTAATATATCCAGGAGGGATGAGATGCCTCAACAATATATGCTCTTCTGTGAAATTTTTTATGTTTGGGGCATTGACTTCATGGGTCCATTTCCAAATTCTAATGGATATTTTTATATATTCTTAGCTATGGATTATGTTTCCAAATGGGTGGAAGCAAATCCTACCCGTACTGATGATGCTAACACTGTTGTTTCCTTTGTGAGAAACCATATTATATGTCGCTTTGGATCACCACGAGCTATCGTGAGCGATCAAGGCACCAATTTTTGTAACAGGAAACTAATAGGATTGATGAAGAAGCATGGGATAATCCATAAAGTTGCAATAGCTTACCATCCCCAAACTAACGGGCAAGCCGAGGTGTCAAACAGAGAAATTAAGCGCATCTTGCAAAAGATACGTCAAGCCTCATAGAAAAGACTGGAGCACCAGGCAACAAGATGCACTGTGGGCATACAGAACAGCATACAAGACACCCATTGGGATGAGCCCCTTCCGCTTAGTTTACGGAAAAGCTTGTCATCTCCCAGTTGAAATAGAACACAGAGCCTTCTGGGCAGTTAAGGAGTGCAACATGGGAATTGAGAATGCTGGAGTTGAAAGAAAGTTGCAACTGCAGGAACTGGAGAACCTTCGCCTACAAGCTTATGAGAATTCCAGAATTTACAAGGAAAAGATGAAAGCTGTGCATGATCAAAACATCAAGAAGAAAGAGTTCCAACCTGGAGATTTTGTCTTCCTTTACAAATCTCGACTAAGGCTCATGCCCGGTAAGTTGAGATCAAAATGGGAAGGTCCATACAGAGTAGAGAAGGCTAAACCGTACGGAGTTTATCACCTAAGCCATCCTTCAAGCTCTGAACTTATTAAGGTTAATGGACAACGCCTGAAGCTATACCATGGTGAGAAGGTGCATAAAAATAAGGAGCTTGAGATCTTCCGCTTGGAAGATCCCCACATCGCAGCAGATTGAGCTAGTGGAGCGTCCAACTTACGGACGTTAAAGCAAAGTGCTTGGGGGAGACAACCCACCGTGGTATGATCGTTCTTTTCTTCACTTTTAGTTTTTCTTCTTTAATAGCTCTTCTCTTTATTAGTGCTTTCGTTCTCTTTCATTTACATGTCTTTATATTTCCAAAAAAAAAAGGGTTTTTCGCCACGCGACGCGATCGCATCAGCAACGCGTCCGCGTCGCACGGGCGGTGGAGGAAAAAAATAAATGAACAGAGAGTTACGCTGGAGCGTGGCTGGAGGCGTGCCAATGGCACAAATCGACCCACGCGACCGCGTCCCTGACGCGTTCGCGTCGCATGGGAATCATGGCCTCCCACGTGACCGCGTGCCCCACGCGGCCGCGTGCCCTGAGTTTTCGACGTAAAAGGGTGCACAGTAACATTCTGTGCAAGAGTGATGCTGGATTGGTGCTGGAAGCACAATCCTTGTCACGCGACCACGTCGCTGACGCGGCCGCGTCACCCATTTATAACGCACACTCACGCGATCGCGTCACCCAATTTTGGCAATTAAAATAAATTGAACAGAGAGTTGTGCTGGAGCGAGGCTGCACTCGCGCTAGCAGCGTAACATGGGTCACGCGACCGCGTGACCGACGCGATCGCGCCCCCTTACCTAGAAGTGCACCCACGCGAAGAATTTAGATATTAATCCATGTAAAAAAGTGTTTAGAATTCTTGCCTGGAAGCTACTCCCAAATCAACAGCAAGGAAAGGAACAAAAAGAGCCCAGCTGAGAAACCACAACCCCATTCCACTTACACATCTTAGCATGCACCGAGGACGGTGCAATCTTTAAGTGTGGGGAGGTCGATACCGATCTTCATGGGTTAGTTACCTTCTTCTCAACACCATTGTTTTATTTTCTTTGTTTGTTCATTGTTACATTTGCATGATTGATTGCATATTTGTTTGATTTCTGCATATTTTACCACTTGGTTAAAGTAATATTTTCTTTTTCAAGAAACTTTTTATATTATTTCACTAATTTGAATAAAATTTTTTGTTACACTTGTTTGAAGAAATATTATACTGGAACATGGTTTAGAGCTCGAACACACAAAACCAGCGAGATTTTTGAGCCTATTTAATTGGTTGCATTTTATCAACCAATATTTTATTTTTGGTGTGTGTTTTTCTCTCTAAAATTATGATCTTTGTCTTGCTTAATTCTATATTTCCATGGTTTGATGTATGCATGCACTTATATGATTGAGGCAATTGTTTCACTGAGCTTACATACCCATATGGCCTTTACCCTTCATTATCCCTTGCAAACCAATTTGAGCCTATTATACCCCTTTGTTCTTTACTTTAGCACATCATTAACTCTAAGCGGAAAACAATAATGTCCTTAATTTGAATCCTTGGTTAGCTTAGACTAGTGAGAGT
>NC_029787.2:74911922-74957190 GCF_000816755.2 Arachis ipaensis
GTGCATTAGTGCATTAAATTTATGTTGATTGTTAGATGAAGAGCAAGCCTTAGAAAGCAAGGTTAGTAGAGAATTGAGAGATCGAACCTTAAACACCTGAGTGATTAGAGTGTATACACTACCAATAAAGGTTCGATGCTCAATTCCTTGTTCCCTGCTTTCATAAGCTATTTTCTTCTTGCAAGTCTATTTGTGCTTCATTTTTATGATTTGAATTAGTAAAATCTAGTTCATATTTGTTCTTGAAAGATTTGTTTATTTTAACCAAGTAGGTAGAAACATCTTAGCATGTAGTTGCATTCATAGGTTGCATTTCATACATTCTATCATTCCTCTTCATCTTTATAGCTTCTCTTGAGCTTAGCATGAGGACATGCTAATGTTTAAGTGTGGGGAGGTTGATAAACCACTATTTCATGATTTATCTTGTGCTCAATTGAGTAGTTTTTATCTACTCTTTAGCCACTTATTCATAATATTTGCATGGTTCTATATTTCCTTCCTGATTTTATGCTATGATTGAAAACATGCTTCTTTGATCTTATATTTGCTTATTATTAATCCTCTCTTATTACCATTAGATTCCTTGACATGTGTGTTAAGTGATTTCAGAGATTACAGGGCAGGAATGGCTTAGAGGATAGAAAGAAAGCATGCAAAAGTGGAAGGAATACAAGAAGTTGGAGAAACTGCTAAGCTGTCCAGCCTGACCTCTTCGCACTCAAACGGCTATAACTTTAGCTACAGAGGTCCAAACGATGTGGTTCCAGTTGCGTTGAAAAGCTAACGTCTGGGGCTTTGATTTGATATATAATATAATATAGTTCCTCTGACGCTAGGCGACGCGACCGCGTGATCCATGCGGCCGCATCGCAGTGACGGAAATCAGCGTGTTTGAATTTTTCTCCAGCGATTTCTGGGCTGTTTTCGACCCAGTTCTCGGCCCAGAAAACACAGATTAGAGGCTATAAAGTGGGGGAATGCATCCATTCAAAAGGAGGCTCTCATATTTACAATTTTAAGAGTAGATGTAGTTTTTAGAGAGAGAGGTTCTCTCCTCTCTCTTAGGATTAGGATTTAGGATTTCTCTTAATTTTAGGAGTGACTCTCAATCCCAGGTTCTTTATTTTTATTTATTTTCTCAATTTAATTTATGAACATCTATGCCAGATTTAATTTCTTTTGTTAATGAAATTCGAGATATTTTCAGATTTAAGATTGCTTTGCTTATATTGATGCTTTTAATTTAATTTAGATATTTTTCTCCCTTTTGGCCTTGGTTAAGTGATTGGTAGTACTTGAGTTATCAAACTCAGCAAGTGATTGAAATTGGCATATTTTGCTTTAGCTAGGATTGCTCTAACACTAGCATTTCCACAGGAGTTGACTAGGACTTGAGGATCAAGCTAATTAGTCCACTTGACTTAACTAAGTGGGATTAAAATCCAATTCTCATCATATCTGATAAGGATAACAAGGACATGATTTTCGGTTCTCATACCTTGCCAAGAGTTTATTTTACAGTTATTTATTTATTTTTATTGCTCGAAAATATACCTGTGCGCATTGCCCAAACTTCCAAAACCCCCAATTTACAATCTTCATAACCAATAAGAAGAACATACTTCCCTGCAATTCGTTGAGAAGACGACCCGAGGTTTGAATACTTGGTTATCAATTTCAAAGGTGTTTGTTACTTGTGACAACCAAAACGTTTGTACGAAGGGATTTTTGTCGGTTTAGAATTCTGCCAGTAAAGAATTTCATAAAAACAGTCGCGTTGTAGATATAGTCTCTGAACCGACAGAAATCCCTTCGTACAAACGTTTTGATTGTCACAAGTAACAAACCCCTTTAAAATTGATAACCGAGTATTTAAACCTCGGGTCGTCTTCTCAAGAAATTGCAGGGAGGTATGTTCTTATTATTGGTTATGGAAAAAAAGTATGTTTTGGGGTTTTATTAATGTATAAGATAAGAAGCAACAATAGTAAATGGCAGAGGAAATAAAATAATAACAATAAAAATAAACTCTTGGTAAGGTATTAGAAATTGGAAGTCCGGACTTAGTTATCCTGAGTTACTAATTTCTTAAACAAAGCCAAGAATGTAAAAAGCTAAATTAAAATCACAAATATCTGGAATACCTCAGATAAAATACATTCAAAGTAGTAAAATCTAACATGGAAAAGTTCATAAGCCAATTGGGCAACATAAGTCAAATGCAAATAAAAGCATTAGAGTATCTCAAAATGTAAAAGAGAAATATGAAGAAAAAGGAATATTGAACCTGGATCGAGAGTCACTCTTAAAAACTAAGAGAAATCCTAAATCCTAATCCTAAGAGAGAGAGAGCCTCTCTCTCTAACTCTACATCTAAAACATGAAAAGTGGATTATGAGAGCCTCCCTTGAATGGATGCATTCCCCCACTTTATAGCCTCTAATCTGTATTTTCTGGGCCGCGAACTGGGTCGAAAACAGCCCGGAAATCGCTGGAGAAGAATTCAAACACGCTGATTTCCGTCACTGCGATGCGGCCGCATGGATCATGCCGTCGCATCACCTAGTGTCAGTGGAACTATAGCATATTATATATCAAATCGATGCCCCAGACGTTAGCTTTCGAACGCAACTGGAACCGTGTCATTTGGACCTCTGTAGCTAAAGTTATAGCCGTTTGAGTGCGAAGAGGTCAGGCTGGACAGCTTAGCAATTTCTCCAACTTCTTGTATTCCTTCCAATTTTGCATGCTTCCTCTCCATCCTCCAAACCATTCCTGCCTTGTAATCTCTGAAAACACTTAACACACATATCAAGGTAACTAATGGTAATAAGAGAGGATTAATAATAAGCAAATATAAGATCAAAGAAGCATGTTTTCAATGAAAACACATAATTAGGAAGGAAATATAAAACCATGCAAATAGTATGAATAAGTGGGTAAAGAGTTAATAAAAACCACTCAATTGAGTACAAGATAAACCATAAAATAGTGGTTTATCAACCTCCCCACACTTAAACACTAGCATGTCCTCATGCTAAGCTCAAGAGAAGCTAAAAAGATGAAGAGGAATGGTAGAATGTATGAAATGCAACCTATTTATATGAATGCAACTACATACAAAATGTTTCTACCTACTTGGTTAAAAATAAATAAGTTCTCCAAGACAAACATAAATCAAATTCCACTAATTCAAATTATACAATAAAAGACAAGTAAACTTGTAAGAAGATAGCTCATGAAAGCAGGGAACATAGAATCAAGCATTGAACCCTCACTGGAAGTGTATATCACTCTAATCTCTCAAGTGTATAGGGTTATTCACTCTACTCTTCTCTAGTCATGTTTTCTAAACCTTGTTCTTCATCTAACCAATCAAAAAAAATTTAATGTACCAATACAAATATCATGAGGTCTTTTCAAGGTTGTAATGGGGCTAAGGTAAGGGTGAGGGTATATATATATAAGGCTAAGTGAGCTAACAAAGTGAATCCTTGATTAGTCTAAGATCTCACCTAACATATACATACTTTATATAATTTAAAAATACTTTACCTAGCTACCCAAAATTTTCCCACTTTTGTATTACATGCTCATGTATCAAACTTATTTTTGAATTTTGTCCCATGTGCATTGATTTTTTTTTATTTTGCATTTGTGGTATTTTTTTTTCATTTTTCTTTTCTTCTTTTTTTTTTGTATCCCCTTATTTAATTACTTAATATATTTTTCTTCAATGCACATGGTAATTTAATTATTTTGAATTCACATGAGCATACTTCCCAAATTTTCAAATAACTTATTCAATTTATTTCCCTACTTTTTCATATCATCCCATGTTCCCATAAAATTTCCCACACTTAAATTTTACACAATATCTATCTTAAGCTAACCAAGAATTCAACTTGGGATTCTTATTTTGTTTTTCTGCTTAAGGATAGTAATGTGGTTATAAAACAGAAGGGATTTAAAAGCTCAAGGGGGCTAATAAGGGTGATGTAAAAGGTAGGCTAATTTTGGGATAAGTGAGCTAAAATCAAACAATGGCCTCAATCATATGCAAGCATGTAAATACACTAAATATTGGACATATAGAATGGAACAAAGTAAAGATTACAATCATAGAGAAGGGAACACACAGGAATAAAATATTTATAGTTAAATAATGTAACCATATAAATAAGCTCAAATCTCACAGGTTGTGTGTTCTTTAGCTCAAAAAAACATGTTCCAAATACAACTTCCAAACAAGTTTAACACAAAAAAATTTTTCAATTTAAATTAGTGAAATATTATAAAAATTTCTTGAAAAAGAAAATATTACTTCAACCAAGTAGTAACTAAATGCATAAAATCAAATAAACATGCAATTAAATATGCAAATGTAACAATTAACAAAGAAAATAAAATATTGGTGTTTGAGACAGGAAAGTACTAACCCATGGAGATCGGTATCGACCTCCCCACACTTAAAGATTGCACCGTCCTCGGTGCATACTGAGATTTGCAGGTGGATGGGTTGTTTCAACTGTTGCTTTTCTCTAAGGATTGTGCAGATGGACTTGTTTGTCTCCCCATGTAAACGTCTTCCGATTCCCTTCTGGGTGGCCATCCTGAAAGAAAAAGGGAAGAAGAGTAACCCAGAAATAGAGATAAGAAAATAAAAGAAGTATGGGTGGGTTAATGCCAAATGATAAGGGTCTCATTTACATGGAAGCTTCAACATGTAAGTGAGAAAACAATAGAAGCCATGGCATACCAATGGTGCAAAATTTGCAACAATGGGGAAAAAAGTGGGGGAGGAGAGATAATATAAATTCATGTCAATGCAAAAGTAATACAAATATAAAATATTGGCATTGATTTAAATAATATTACTCAATCAGAATTAAACAAGTCACTAAGCATCAAGAAAATACCAGAAAAGATGTAACAGTTGAATAAGAATATTTGAACACCAATAATAATTTTAGAAAAATAAAAATATGAAATGAATGAAAGTATACAAATAAATTAAATAAACTAGAATGGGAGTGAGAGAAAATAAGAAAGGAAGAAGAAAGAAATAAGAAAAGATAAGAGAATAAGGATTCGGAGAAGAAAAGATAAGAAAATTGGCACTAATCTAGATAGGTTGTGCGATGCTGGCGACGTGGTCGCGTGGGTGACGCGGTCGCGTGGTGCGCGATAAGGTTGGGCGACGCGGACGCGTGGGGCACACGATCGCGTGACTCGATTTGTACTAGTGGCGCGAGTGCAGCCTCGCGGTCGCACAACTCTCTCTTCGAAACTTGGTATTGCCAAAATCTAGGGTGACGCGGTCGCGTGGTCGACGCGATCACGCGGGTGGTCTTATTTCCAATATGACGCAGACGCGTGAGGCACGCGTTCGCGTGGGAGGGCTTGGGCTTCCAGCACGAGTCCAGCCCAACTCCAGCACAACTTTCGACCATGCACCCTTTTTACGTCGATTTTCAGGTCACGCGGCCGCGTGGGGTACGCGATCGCGTGGGAGGCCATTATTCCTATATGACGCGGTCGCGTCAGCGACGCGGTCGCGTGGGGTGATTTGTGCCATTGGCACGCCTCCAGCGCTGCTCCTGCGAAACTCTCTGTTCATATTAATATTGTCTCCCATCTCCTTGCGAAGCGAACGCGTCGCTGATGCGATTGTGTCGCGTGCTCGCTTTTTTTTTTTTAATCTGAAAAGAAAATGCAGAATGCAGTGTTAATATGAATGTGATGCAAAACTCTAGGTTCAATAAAATAAAACTTGAAAACAAACAAAACTAAATAAAAAATGAAAAAGGAACGATCATACCTTGGTGGGTTGTCTCCCACCTAGCACTTTTAGTTAGAGTCCTTAAGTTGGACATTTGGTGAGCTCCCTGTTATGGTGGCTTATGCTTGAACTCATCCAGGAATCTCCACCAATGTTTGTGATTCCAATGTCCTCCGGGTTCCCAAACTAGGCGCAGAAAGCCTTCAAGCAAGTTAAAGCAAGTGACAAGGCCCCAAGAGTGTTGATTTCTGGGATGAATTCCGGGGTCCCAGAGCTTGCCTTTGCACCCGTCTTTTGGTTGAGCAATATTGTTCCCTCCGGGTGGCAAGCAGTCTGAATTCTCATGTAAGTGGCCAAACAACTTCCTAGACCCATTCAGTTGAGCTTTACACCAACCTTTGCATTTAAACTTTGAGCACACAACCATGTTGAACCTTGCTTGACAATTCTTACCACTGGCCATCTTCCTCTTACTCTTAATGCCACAAAGAGCTCTAAGTTGGCCATCTGTCTCCAGTAGCCCATATTCGAGTGGGATTAGAAAGCTATGGGATATGAATTTTACCCACTTGAATGTTGTGAAGGATGATGGCAACTTAGGGGGAGGGGTTTCCAACAACTTTGGCAAGGTAATTTCAAGCTCCACTCCCTTGTGCTCTTCTTTGACATCTTTTACCTCTTGATCAACCTCTACAAAATCTTCAACCATGATTTACCTTGGAGGTTGTACGCTCTTCTCAACATCAACATCAAATACCGGGGAAGGAGGCTCTGTGACTGGACTTTCCAATGGAGGTACAACATCTCTTAAGTCCCCAACCACTTCTTCCTTTTTAATAATTGCTGCTTTGTCCAGTTGTTTAAGTATAAAATCGTACTCATCCTCGATGTTTTTCTTTCTATGACAACTCCTTTCAGCTATTCCTTCATCTTCAAGGGTCTCTCCTACCCTTACCCGTAGGGCCTCCTCTAGTTCTTTATGAAGTATGGATTCGCGAAGATGATTCCTTCTTTCCTGTTCCATATCAATAGCATAATTGGGATCATCTTGCTCTTGGATTGATGGATGTGGGTGCTCTTCCATGGATGGTGGTGATGGGATGGAGAGATTATTCTGTGGTTAACAAGGAAGTGCACTAGAGCTTGAGGGTTGATTGTTGAAGGTATTTGGTGGTCTGATTTGGGTGAAGAGAGCTTGTATAGTAGAGTTTAGATCGGCAAGTGCTTTCTCCATGGAGGTTTGGGGTAGATAGGAGGGTTCATTTGGTTCATAAGGTGGTTGGTATGGTCGATGAGGGTTAGGGTCATATGGAGGTGAATGGCGGAAAGGGGCTTGTGAGTGTGGTGGTCCAAAGTTATGTTGAGAAAAGGATTCATAGGCATATGGTGGTGGTTGTTGATAGTCCATTAGAGGTGGTTGTTGCCATGAGGGTTGATTAAATCCTTGTGGCTCCTCCCATCTTTGATTCTTCCAACCTTGATGCCTGTTCTCATTATAGTTTCCATTCCTAACAACAACATTGGAATCAAACTTGAAGCGAGAGGAGTGAGAATTCATAGTAGCTAATAAAAAATTAAAAACAAAAATAAAAATAAATTTAAATTAAAAGGTTATTTAAATTTTGAAATTGAAAATTAAATTTTGAAATTTGAATTTTAAATTTTGAAATTTGAATTTTAAATTTTGGAATTTGAAATTTGAAATTTGATTTTTGAAATAAGATAAGATAAGATAAAAATTTTTAAAATAAAAATCTAAATTTTTTTTCGAAAAAAATTAATTAAAAATATTTTTGAATTTAATGAGGAAAGAGAAAAACAATAAAATGACACCAAATTTCAAATTTTTAGATCAAAAATGAAGAAAACAACTAAGAACAGCTTGAAGGTCAAGATGAACGTGAAGAACAACTTGAAGATCAAGATCAACACTAAGAACAAATTTTTGAAAAAAAATTTTTTTTAATAACTAAATAAAAACAAATAACTTCTTAATTTATGGAAAAGCAAAAATAAAAACAAAAATAAAAACAAATAAACAAGCAAAAATAAAAAAAAATATTTACAATAACCAATAATAAGGCACACGTTTGCAATTTCCCGGCAACGGCGCCATTTTGACGTCGGGATTTTCGCCAGTAAAGAATTTCATAAAAACAGTCGCGTTGTAGATATAGTCTCTGAACCGACAAAAATCCCTTCGTACAAACGTTTTGGTTGTCACAAGTAACAAACCCCTTTAAAATTGATAACCGAGTATTTAAACCTCGGGTCGTCTTCTCAAGGAATTGCAGGGAGGTATGTTCTTATTATTGGTTATGGAAAAAAAGTATGTTTTGGGGTTTTATTAATGTATAAGACAAGAAGCAACAATAGTAAATGGCAGAGGAAATAAAATAATAACAATAAAAATAAACTCTTGGCAAGGTATTAGAAATTGAAAGTCCGGACTTAGTTATCCTGAGTTACTAATTTCTTAACCAAAGCCAAGAATGTAGAAAGCTAAATTAAAATCACAAATATCTGGAATACCTCAGATAAAATACATTCAAAGTAGTAAAATCTAACATGAAAAAGTTCATAAGCCAATTGGGCAACATAAGTCAAATGCAAATAAAAGCATTAGAGTATCTGAAAGTAAAAGAGAAATATGAAGAAAAAGGAATATTGAACCTGGATCAAGAGTCACTCTTAAAAACTAAGAGAAATCCTAAATCCTAATCCTAAGAGAGAGAGAGAGCCTCTCTCTCTAACTCTACATATAAAACATGAAAAGTGAATTATGAGAGCCTCCCTTGAATGGATGCATTTCTCCACTTTATAGCCTCTAATCTGTGTTTTCTGGGCCGCGAACTTGGTCGAAAACAGCCCGGAAATCGCTGGAAAAGAATTCAAACACGCTGATTTCCGTCACTGCGATGCGGCCGCATGGATCACGCGGTCGCGTCACCTAGCGTCAGAGGAACGATATCATATTATATATCAAATCGAAGCCCCGGACGTTAGCTTTCTAACGCAACTAAAACCGCGTCGTTTGGACCTCTGTAGCTAAAGTTATAGCCGTTTGAGTGCGAAGAGGTCAGGCTGGACAGCTTAGCAATTTCTCCAACTTCTTGTATTCTTTCCACTTTTGCATGCTTCCTTTCCATCCTCCAAACCATTCCTGTCCTGTAATCTCTGAAAACACTTAACACACATATCAAGGCATCTAATGGTAATAAGAGAGGATTAATAATAAGCAAATATAAGATCAAAGAAGCATGTTTTCAATCAAAACACATAATTAGGAAGGAAATATAAAACCATGCAAATAGTATGAATAAGTGGGTAAAGAGTTAATAAAAACTACTCAATTGAGTACAAGATAAACCATAAAATAGTGGTTTATCAACCTCCCCACACTTAAATACTAATTCATGTTTAGATATTAATTCTAAACAACGGCGCCATTTTGATGAGAGAACTTTTGCGTGGTCTAGAAATTTGCGGATAAATCCTCGTTGCAAGTATAGTTTCTAAACCTTCAAAAGTCCTTTCATACAAACGTTTTGGTTGTCACAAGTAACAAACCCCTTTTAAAATTGATAACCGAGTATTTAAACCTCGGGTCGTCTTCTCAAGGAATTGCAGGGACGTATGTTCTTATTATTGATTATGAGTTGTAAATTGGGGTTTATTAGGAGGTAAGGAGGGAATATATTGAATGACAAGTAAAATAAAATAATAACAATAAAATCTCTTGGCAAGGTACAAGAACTGGAGGTCCTATCCTTATCAATTGTGATGAAATTTGAATTTTAATCTGACTTTGTTAACCTCTAACTATGAAGGTAGATCAAGTGAATTAATTAGCTTAACCCTCAGGTCCTAGTCAATTCCGATTGAAAGACTAGAGTTATTGGAGCAACTCCTAATTTCAACCACTCCTTTATTTGACAGCTCAAGCGTTACCAATTACTTAACGAAAGCCAAAAAGAAAAGAGTAAATTTACTGAATTAAAAATGTCTTCAGATGGGAAGCAGTAATCATGTAAATAAAAGAAAGCAATCATGAATTGAAATACCTCAAATTAGCACTAATAAAGATATCAAATGTAACATGGAAGAGTTCATAAATTAAATTAGAAAAATAAATAAAAATAAAGAACCTGGGATTGAGAGTCACTCCTAAAACTAAGAGAAATCCTAAATCCTAATCCTAAGAGAGAGGAGAGAACTACATCTACTCCTAAAATTGTAAAAATGAGAGCCTCTCCTAAATGTATGCAATCCCCCACTTTATAGCCTCTAATCTGTATTTTCTGGGCCGCAAACTGGGTCAAAAACAGTCCAGAATTCGCTGGTTTCGAATTTTGCCACGCTGGATTTCCGTCACTGCGACGCGGCCGCATGAATCACGCGGTCGCGTTGCCTAGTGTCAGAGGAATTATAGCATATTATATATCAAATCGAAGCCCCGGACATTAGCTTTCCAACGCAACTGGAACCGCGTCGTTTGGACCTCTGTAGCTCAAGTTATAGCCGTTTGAGTGCAAAGAGGTCAGGCTGCACAGCTTAGCAATTTCTCCAACTTCTTGTATTCCTTCCACTTTTGCATGCTTCCTTTCCATCCTCCAAACTATTCCTGTCCTGTAATCTCTGAAAAAACTTAACACACATATCAAGGCATCTAATGGTAATAAGAGAGGATTAATAATAAGCAAATATAAGATCAAAGAAGCATGTTTTCAATCAAAGCACATAATTAGGAAGGCAAATGTAAAACCATGCAAATAGTATGAATAAGTGGGTAAAGAGTAGATAAAAACCACTCAATTGAGTACAAGATAAACCATAAAATAGTGGTTTATGAACTTCCCCACACTTAAACAATAGCATGTCCTCATGCTAAGCTCAAGAGAAACTATAAAGATGAAGAGGAATGATAGAGAGTATGAAATGCAACCTATGAATGTAACTACATGCTAAGATGTTTCTACTTACTTGGTTAAAAATAAACAAATCTTTCAAGAACAAATATGAACTGGATTTCACTAATTCAAATCATAAAAATGAAGTACAAATAGACTTGTAAGAAGAAAATAACTCATGAAAGCAGGGAACAAGGAATTGAGCATCGAACCCTCACTGGTAGTGTATACACTCTAATCACTCAGGTGTTTAAGGTTCGATTCTCTCAATTCTTGTACTAACCTTGCTTTCTAAGGCTTTCTCTTCATCTAACAATCAACAAAAATTTAATGCACAAATACACAAATCAAGAGGTCTTTTAAGGGTTGTAATGGGGTTAGGGTCAAGGTAGGATTGTATTTGGCCAAGTGGACTAAAATCTGAATCCTTAATTAACTTAAACTTTTTTCACCTAACTTAAACAATCCATGTAATTAATCATAAGCACTTTCACTAGTCTAAGCTAACCAAGGATTCAAATTAAGGACAATATTATTTTTCGCTTAGAGTTAATGATGAGCTAAAGTAAAGAACAAAGGGGTAAAATAGGCTCAAAATTGGTTTGCAAGGGATAATGAAAGGTAAGGCCATATGCGTATGTAAGCTTAGTGAAACAAAGGCCTCAATCATGTAAGTGTATGCATACATCAAATTATGGAAATATAGAATTAAGCAAGACAAAGATCACAATTTTAGAGAGAAAAACACACATCAAAAATAAAATATTGATTGGAAAATGCAACCAATTCAAATAGGCTCAAAATCTCACAGGTTTTGTGTGTTCGAGCTCTAAACCATGTTCCAGTATAATATCTCTTCAAACAAGTGTAACATTAAATTTTATTCAAATTAGTGAAATACTCTTAAAAGGTTTCTTGAAAAAGAAAATATTACTTCAACCAAGTGGTAAAGTATGCAAAAAATCAAACAAATATGCAATCAAACATGCAAACAATGAATAAACAAAGAAAATAAAATATTGGTGTTGAGATAGGAAGGTACTAACCCACGGAGATCGGTATCGACCTCCCCACACTTAAAGATTGCACCGTCCTCGGTGCATGCTGAGATGTGCAGGTGGACGGGTCTTCTCCAACGGATGCTTTTCTCCAAGGATTTTGTTGATGGACTTGTTTGTTTCCCCATGTAAACGTCTTCCGGTTCCCTTCCGAGTGGCCATCCTGAAAGAAAAAGGGAAGAAGAGTAACCCAGAAATAAAGATAGGAAAATAAATAAAACATGGGTTGGTTGATGCCAAATAATGAGGGTCTCAATTACATGGTAGCTACAACATGCAAGTGAGAAGACAATAGAAGCACATGGCATGCCAGTGGTGCGAAAATTTGCAACAATGGAGAAGAGAATGGGGAAGGAGAGATAATATAAATTCATGTCAATGCAAGAGTAATATAGATATAAAAGATTGGCATTGATTTAAATAATATTACTCAATAAGAATGAAACAAGTCACTAAGCACTAAGAAAATACCAGAAAAGATGTAACAGTTGAATAAGAACATTTGAACACTAATAATAATTTTAGAAAAATATGCAATGAATGAAAGTATGCAAATAAATTAAATAAAATAGAATGGAAGTGAGAGAAAACAAGAAAGAAATAAGAAAAGATAAGAAGAATAAGGATTCAGAGAAGAAAAGATAAGAAAATTGGCACGAATCTGGATAGGTTGTGCGACGTTAGCGACGCGGTCGCGTGGTGCGCGATAAGGTTGGGCGACGCAGACGTGTGGAGCACGCGATCGCGTGACTTGATTTGTGCTAGTGGCACGAGTGCAGCCTCGTGGTCGCACAACTCTCTGTTCAAAACTCAGTATTGCCAAAATCCATGGTGACGCGGTCGCGTGGTCGACGCGATCGCGCGGGTGGCCTTATTTCCAATATGACGCGGACGCGTGGGTGACGCGTTCATGTGGCAGGGCTTGTGCTACTAGCACGGGTACAGCCCAATTCCAGCTCAACTTTTGGCCATGCACCCTTTTTACGCCGATTTCAGGTCACGCGGCCGCGTGGGTGACGCGGTCGCGTAGGAGGTCATTATTCCTATATGACGCGGACGCGTCGCTGATGCGGTCGCGTCGCGTGCTCGCTTTTTTTTTTTAATCTGAAAAGATGCAGAATGCAGTGTTAATATGAATGTGATGCAAAACTCCAGGTTCAATATAATAAAATAAAATAAAACTCGAAAACAAATAAAACTAAATAAAAATGAAAAATGAACGATCATACCATGGTGGGTTGTCTCCCACCTAGCACTTTTATTTAACGTCCTTAAGTTGGACATTTGGTGAGCTCTCTGTTATGGTGGCTTATGCTTGTATTCATCCAGGAATCTCCACCAATGTTTGTGATTCCAGTAACCTCCAGGGTCCCAAACTAGGCACGTAAAGCCTTTGAGCAGCTTCAAACAGATTCTTAGGCTCCCGGGGTGTTGGATGTCAGAACAGATTCCAGGATCCCAAACCTTGCTATTACACCTGTCTTCTTGTTGATCCTTATGATTCCATCCGGGTGGCAAGCAATCTGAATTCTCACTAAAGCGGTCAAACAACTTCCTAGACCCATTCAGTTGAGCTTTATACCAACCCTTGTGTTTAAACTTAAAGCTTCCAACCATAATGAACCTTGCAGGACAGTTCATACCACTGACCATCTTCCTCTTACCCTTTATGCCACAAAGAGCTCTAAGTTGACCATCCGTCTCCAGTAGCCCATATTCAAGTGGAATTAGAAAGCTAAGGGATATGAATTTTATCCACTTGAATGTTGTGAAGGATGATGGCAACTTAGAGGGAGGTATTTTTAATGAAATTGCAAGCTCCACTCCATTGTGCTCTTTTCTGATAGCTACCACCTCTTTGCAAGCTTCTTCAATTTCAACATCTTCCTCTTGGTAGCTCTCTTTCAATTCAATCTCCTCTTCATTGCTTTCCAAGGGCATGGGAGGTTGTGCTTCTTCTTCTTGAATCTCCATCTCTTGATCAACCTCTTCGAAGTCTTCAACTATGATATGCTTTGGAGGTTGTACACCCTCCTCAGCATCAATTTCAACCGTCTTGGAAGGAGGTTCTATGACTGGACTTTCCCATGGAGGTTCTGCATCTCCTAAGTCTTCAACCACTTCTTCTTCTTCAATAATTCCGGCTTCCTCTACTTGTTCCAATACAAAGTCATGCTCCGTACTGTTCACTGGAGTTTCTAGTATCTCCTTCATACTACGTTCTTCATTAGATTGCCCACATGAAGCCATGGGGGTTCCTTGAGTGTCCAAACGTCCGGAAGCTAATTGACTCATTATTGCTTGCCCCAATTGATGAATGGTTGCCTGAAATCTATCCACTGTTTCTTTTAGGCGAACCTCTGCTTCTCGGGTTGCCGGATTTGGACAGGACACATAGAGAAGTGGTGGTGGTTAGGAGTGAGTGGATTGGAATTGGGGTGGTTCTATATATGGTTCATATGGCTCATAAGGTGGTTGGTATGGTGGTTGAGGGTTAGGGTCATATGGAGGTGAATGGTGGTAGTTGGCTTGTGAGTGTGGTAGTTCAAAGTTGTGTCGAGGAAAGGGTTCATAGGCATATGGTGGTGGTTGTTGATAGTCCATTGGAGGTGGTTGTTGCCATGAGGGTTGATCAAATCCTTGTGGCTCCTCCCATCTTTGATTGTTCCAACCTTGATGCCTGTTCTCATTGTAATTTCTTCTTCCTGCAACATAATTGTAACCAGACTCATAGCCAAAGGGGTGAGAGTTCATAGTAGTAAATAAAAATTAAAAATGAAAATAAAAATAAATTTAAATTAAAAGGTTATTTAAATTTTGAATTTGAAAATTAAATTTTGAAATTTGAAATTTGAAATTTGAAAATTTTTAAATTTAAATTTTGAAAATTTTTAAATTTGAATTTTGAAATTTGATTTTTGAAATAAGATAAGATAAGATAAAAATTTTAAAAATAAAATCCAATAACCTCTTAATTTACGAAAAAGCAAAAATAAAAACAAAAATAAAAACAAAAATAAACAAGAAAAAAGCAAATATTTACAATAACCAATAATAAGGCACACGTTTGCAATTCCCCGGCAACGGCGCCATTTTGACGTTGGGATTTTTGCCAGTAAACAATGTCATAAAAACAGTCGCGTTGTAGATATAGTCTCTAAACCAACAAAAATCCCTTCGTACAAACGTTTTGGTTGTCACAAGTAACAAACCCTTTTAAAATTAATAACCGAGTATTTAAACCTCGGGTCGTCTTCTCAAGGAATTGCAGGGAGGTATGTTCCTATTATTGGTTATGGAAAAAAGTATGTTTTGGGGTTTTATTAATGTATAAGATAAGAAGCAACAATAGTAAATGGCAGAGGAAATAAAATAATAACAATAAAAATAAACTCTTGGCAATGTATTAGAAATTGGAAGTCCGGACTTAGTTATCCTGAGTTACTAATTTCTTAACCAAAGCCAAGAATGTAGAAAGCTAAATTAAAATCACAAATATCTGGAATACCTCAGATAAAATACATTCAAAGTAGTAAAATCTAACATGGAAAAATTCATAAGCCAATTGGGCAACATAAGTCAAATGCAAATAAAAGCATTAGAGTATCTGAAAGTAAAAGAGAAATATGAAGAAAAAGGAATATTGAACCTGGATCGAGAGTCACTCTTAAAAACTAAGAGAAATCCTAAATCCTAATCCTAAGAGAGAGAGAGAGCCTCTCTCTCTAACTCTACATCTAAAACATGAAAAGTGGATTATGAGAGCCTCTTTATGAATGAGTGCATTCCCCTACTTTATAGCCTCTAATCTGTATTTTCTGGGTCGAGAACTGGGTCGAAAATAGCACAGAAATCGCTGGAGAAGAATTCAAACACGCTGATTTCCGTCACTGCGACGTAGCCGCATGGATCACGCGGTCGCGTCACCTCTCGTCAGGGGAACTACAGCATATTATATATCAAATCGAAGCCCCGGATGTTAGCTATCCAACGCAACTGGAACCGCGTCGTTTGGACCTCTGTAGCTAAAGTTATAGCCGTTTGAGTGCGAAGAGGTCAGGCTGGACAGCTTAGCAATTTCTCCAACTTCTTGTATTCCTTCCACTTTTGCATGCTTCCTTTCCATCCTCTAAACCATTCCTACTCTGTAATCTCTGAAATCACTTAACACACATATTAAGGCATCTAATGGTGATAAGAGAGGATTAATAATAAGCAAATATAAGATCAAAGAACCATGTTTTCAATCAAAGCACATAATTAGGAAGGCAAATGTAAAACCATGCAAATAGTATGAATAAGTGGGTAAAGAGTAGATAAAAACCACTCAATTGAGAACAAGATAAACCATAAAATAGTGGTTTATCAACCTCCCCACACTTAAACATTAGCATGTCCTCATGCTAAGCTCAAGAGAAGCTATAAAGGAATGAAGAAGAAAGTAAGAATGTATGAAATGCAATCCTATCTATATGAATGCAACTACATGCAAAATGTTTCTACCTACTTAGTTAAAAATAAATAAGTTCTCCAAGACAAACATAAATCAGATTTCACTTATTCAAATCATAAAATTAAAATTAGGTAAACTTGTAAGAAGACAGCTCATAAAAGAAGGGAACATAGAATCAAGCATTGAACCCTCACTGGTAGTGTATATCACTCTAATCTCTCAAGTGTATAGGGTTATTCACTCTACTCTTCTCTAGTCATGCTTTCTAAACCTTGTTCTTCATCTAACCAATCAACAAATATTTAATGTACCAATACAAACATCATGAGGTCTTTTCAAATTTGTAATGGGGCTGAGGTAAAGGTAAGGATATATGTATGGCCAAGTGAGCTATAATATGAATCTTCAATTAACCTAAGCTCTCACCTAATATACATATACTCTATATACTTTTAAATTCATGCCTAGCTACCCATAATTCTCACTTTTGTATAATTCCCATACTCATGTACCAAATTTTTCTTTAATTTTTATCACATGTGCATTGATCTTTTATTAAACTTAATATTGGGGTAATTTTGTCCCATTATTTACTTATTTATTAAGTATTTTTGGATTTTTCTCTTTTTTCTCTTTTTTTTCTTTTTTTCTTTTTTTTTTGTAGAGAAACAAGCATAACTTATTAATGCACATGGATTTTCTATTATTTTTCTATTTTGGTTTTTCATGAGTAGGTTCCCAAATTCCTGATATTCAAATAAATTAGAAACATTATACTTTTTCTTTATTAACCCATGTTCCCACAGTTTCCCCATACTTAATTAACACACTATCTTAAGCTAACCAAAGATTCAATTGGGATATTTAATTGTTGTTGATTAGTTAGGAGAAGAACAAAAGTTAGAAAGCATGATTAGAGAAGGAGAGAGTGATGACCCTATACACTAGAGATTAGAGCGTACATACATTATCAGTGAGGGTTCAATACTTGAATTTTCATGTTCCCTGCTTTCATGAGCTATCTTCTTGCACTTTTATCCATTTTATTGTATAATGATAGAATTAGTGGAATTTGATTTGTAATTATTTTGAAGAGCTTATTTACTTTTGATCAAGTGGGCAAGAACCATATAGTTGTATTTATTTATATATATATATATATATAGGTTTGCATTGCATTTCATGAGTTTCTACATGTTCATACTTGTTTCCTAATCTCCTTCAATTAAGCATGAGGACATGCTAATGTTTAAGTGTGGGGAGGTTGATAAACCACTATTTTATGGTTTATATTATGTTTAATTATGTGGTTTTATCATGATCCTTACCCACTTATTCATTAAATTAGCATGCATATTAGATTTCTTTCCGGAATTTATTACATGTTTGAAAACTGCTTCCTAGAGACTTTAATTATTTAATTTTAATTCTCCTTTATTCCATTCGATGCCGTGATCTGTGTGTTAAGTGTTTCAGATTTTATAGGGCATGAATGAGTTGGAGATTGGGAAGGAAGCTAGCAAAAATGGAAGAAACACAAGAATTTGAGGAGATAACCAGCGAGAAGTGACACGATCGCATGGCTCACGCGACCGCGCGAAGGAGAGCAAATCGCAGCGACGCGGTAGCGTGGACGACGTGAACGCATGGCGAGGAAAAGCGCAAGTGACGCGTCCGCATGGATGACGCGATCGCGTGACATGTGCGATTTGCATAATCTGCAGAATTCGCTGGGGGCAATTTTGGACCCTATTTCGACCCAGTTCTCGGCCCGGAACAGCAGACTAGAGTCAGAGAATATGCAGAAACAAACAACACATTCATTCAGAGACAGTTTTAGATCTAGTTTTACTCTCTTAGGTTTTTCTCTCTAGGTTTTAGAATTTTTAATTTTCAATTGATCTTAGCATTGGAACATTGAGAAGAGTTATTTCATCATCAAGACTTCGTCATTCTAGTTCGTTTTCTTAACTTGGTTTCATTCTTCCATGTTCTTTGTTTTGTTCAATTTTGTTATTTGAATACTTTTATGATTAATTAATACAAGGATTATTTCTTTTTAATTCAATTTCAATTCCAATAATCATGTCTTCCTTTAATTCCCTTTCATGTGCTATGGATTTATTAGTTACAATGCGTGAGTAGTTTCTTTACTTGATGAGGAGTTGATTAAAAGGAACTCTTGAGTTGGAAGGATTGAAGGAAAAATTTGTAATTGGGTTGAACGTTGGATTGCTATCCTGTCACCAACGCCAATCCCTTTGAACTAAGTGGGTTGCAACTTGTGAACAGATCTGGCATTCCAACTTGTTTGATTTTCCCTTACTTAGTAAAGGATAACCAAACAGAACAACCATTAATTATAAATTAATCTTACAATTACTCCATCAATAGTAGAAATTCCAACCAATCAACTCCCAGTCAAGGCTTTTACTCATATTAATTAAATTTCCTCAATTTAAATTCCAATTTACTTAACTCAACTTCTTTGAACATCTGATTAATAAGATAGCACACTTTTCTGCAACTCGTTGGGAGACGACCTGGGACTTAAAACTCCCAGTAATTTTTAATTCAAACTCTCTGTGACATACTTCTAAATTGATAGGCAGATTTTCGGTGAGTTAAGAACTATACTTGCAACGTAACCATTTTAATAATTTTTAATTCACCAGCTTCTGCGTCTCATCAGTTATACTTGGGTGTTCCAGTGTATTTATAGTAGTGTTTGACGATCTTCCCTTGAGATAAGTTTTGTTATCTTATCTTTTCTGACTGAGATCATATCTTTGGCTAACCGCCTTGTAGTAGTTAGTGGTCCTTTCATTCTGGGCCTTCTTGGGCCTCTGTGGTGGTTTACCCGAGCTCTTTATGAAGAGGTCGATGGTGAGCCAACCTCTAAAGAGGTTGGTCGATTTGCTTTAGTCCAACCCGGACCTTCTAGCTCGGTCCAGGGTATGAACAGCTACCAAACCGAAAAACGTTCATGCACAGAACCAAAATCACAAAGGCCACCGAACCGAAAAACGTCCATGTGGTTAATAAATGATGGTCAACTTTCAATCAACAAGAATAGTATTCTTCCATGCAAAAGAAGTACTGAAGATAGTAAAAAAGCTCTAGTTAAACTATCCACACCAATAAGAACAAGCACGTATATCTTAAAGCCCTAGTTACACTATCTACTGAATTGAACGAAAATAACAACGAATTTCATTCCAAGTCCTAGTTATACTATAAAAATCATTCACAATAGTTTAATCTACTAAATGAAGCAAATCAAACCAGCAAAACTAAAATGCAAGTAGGCGAAATACGACATTGCAAGATTTTAAATGAACAGTAGTTTTCTCATACCTTGGGAAGTCTTTGTTGCTGTTTTCGTATGTTTCTAGTTGTTGCTTGTGGAATCTTCTTCCGATTCCTTTGCAGTAGTGGTTTCCGCAGAGAATGTGATTGAAGTTTGAGTGATGTTCCGAGATATTCGAAGCGAATAAGTGTTTTGGTGTACTAGTTTCGTGTTGAAGATGTAACGTTTTTTCATAATGAAGCGCAAATGAAAAATGAGGGTTTCTTTCGTGTGCGCGTGTTTTTCACTCTCTATTTAATGCGCCTGATTCTATTTGGGATTGGGCCAACATGGTTATATAGTTATATGGATGTGTAGCAGCACTGTTAAATTATAACGTTAGTAGTTATGAAATAATAAGAATTTTATATGATTTAATTTAGATAGTTTGATATTTTTATAATTCAATACTTTAAGTTTTGGAAATAAAGGAAATTAATCTTATTATCTTATAATTTTAATTAAAGTATTCGATTTTAAATTAATTAGTATTTTGATACAACAAATAATATTTTTGAAGTAATTTTAAGTATTTAATTAGATTTCAAATTTATACTCTATGCCCTAATTTTATTAAAATTACCTTACTGTAATTAAACCTAAAATCTCCAAATCAAAACCCTAAATTTTGACCTAACCCTAACCCTAGCTACCTGATGAGCGGATAATTTATACCCTTTTTGGCATTATTTTTACATAGTTTTTAGTATAATTTAGTTACTTTTTATTATATTTTTATTAGTTTTTATTCAAAAATCACATTTCTGGACTTTACTATGAGTTTGTGTATTTTTCTATAATTTCAGGTATTTTCTGGCTGAAATTGAGGGACCTGAGCAAAAATCTGATTTAGAGACTGAGAAAGGACTGCAGATGCTGTTGGATTCTGACCTCCCTGCACTCGAAATATATTTTCTAGAGCTACAAAAGCCCAATTGGTACGCTCTCAATTGCGTTGGAAAGTAGACATCTTGGGCTTTCCAGCAATATATAATAGTCCATACTTTGCCTGAGTTTTGATAACGTAAACTGGTGTCTAAACGCCAACTTTCTACCATTTTCTGGCGTTAAACGCCATAACTGACATAGAAGTTGGAGTTAAACGCCCAAACTGGCACAAAAGCTGGAGTTTAACACCAGGAATAGCCTATGCACGTGAAAGCTTCATTGCTCAGTCCAAACACACACCAAGTGGGTCCCAGAAGTAGATTTCTGCACTATCTATCTTAGCTTACTCATTTTCTGTAAACCTAAGTCACTGTTTTATTATAAAAACCACTCTTAGAGATTCATTTTGTACCTCATGACATTTTACATTAGAACTTGTATTCTCTACGGCATGAGTCTCTAAACTCCATGGTTGGGGGTGAGGAGCTCTGCTGTGTCTCGATGGATTAATGCAATTACTTCTGTTTTCTATTCAATCACGCTTGTTTCTATTCTAAGATATTCACTCGCACTTTAACATGATGAATGTGATGATCTGTGACACTCATCACCATTCTCACCTATGAACGCGTGCCTAATAATCACCTCTGTTCTATCTGTGAGCATTCGAATCTGTGAGACCAGAGTCTTCGTGGTGTAAGCTAGAATTATTTGGCAGCATTCCTGAGATCCAGAAAGTCTAAACCTTGTCTGTGGTATTTCGAGTAGGATCTGGGAAGGGATGACAGTGTGCAAAAGGATCAATGGATCTTATTCCAACACTAGTGGGAACTGACAGATGATTAGCCCTACAAAACCCGTTGCTGGACCATTTTCACTGAGAGGACGGATGGTAGCCATTGACAACGGTGATCCACCAACACACAGCTTGCCATGGAAGGAGCCTTGCGTACGTGAAGAAGAAGATAGTAGGAAAGTAGAGATTCAGAAGATCGAGCATCTCCAAAATGTAATGACCCAATTTTCAGTATGCCTAGGACATACCAGAAACTGAGTGCTACCAATTCGTCATCTTAATTATTATCTATTATTTATTATATGAGCCTGATTCGTTGTTAAAAGCGTAGTTAGTTAGCGAGGTACCTTTTTTTGAAAACGTTTGAATTAATAAATAGAATAATTTATAATCAATTCACAAATAATAACAGATAAAACAGTTATAAACAACCACACATAAATACATCACAAGTAGTTGACAACTTTCGGTGATTCAGCCTTTATTAGAATATAGACTGTTAGTTAGAACACCCCTAGATATAGCTAAATAATATCTATATACATATATATACATACAACATCCCAGGTCCTGACCTGTTCAAGAGGTCCCTAAGCTGGCACCTAGGCTATCCTAGACTCTATACTCGCCTAGTCCCTCTAAACTACTAAAGCGAGGGAAAGTATGTTCTAGGTCTTCAAAACTCAAGTCAGGTGGATCGTCACCAAAAGGTAGAACATCATCTGCTACTCCTCTGCACGATCAGACATTGCCATAGGATGTCTCTCTGGTACCTCATCAAGTAGCCACAAAACAGGAGTCTCGTACACAGGATTTAGGTTAAAGTTCACGTACAAACGGGGTGCAGAAATTGGCTGGTCTCATAGTATATACATATAAATAGAGAATGAGATTCACCCTAGACTCAGAAGACTACCTAGAGCAGAATCCTTTTTGCAAACGGTCGTCAGCGAACTACGGAAAGGAACTCTTGCTTGCATCTGAATGGGGAAGGGAGAGAGAAGGGGTTAGAACTGGGGAGTCCTTAGTAGGGCTGGGGTTATTAGTTAAGTTCATTAATTCTGTGTTGTTTAGGAGATAAATAGCAGAATACAAAAAAAGCAGTAAATAAAAGATACAGATAAATAGAAAAGATAGAGAAAATAGATAGCAGAACACAAACAGAAAAATACAAGAAAATAACACAAACACAGACACAGAGAATAGAATACAAACAAAGAAAGCATACATTCATGCAACAATCATAATAGAGAAAATGCACAACCAAGTATGATGCATGTCTAGCCCTAGTGCAGGTAATGAGCTCATTTGTCGGTTACATACCCGCTCCCGACGTTACCCGGAGTCCTTTGACCAGGTAAGGCTTCCCTGTTGGCAATGCCCCTCGTAAGAGTCCTTTGACTTGTGAGGCAAACCAATGCAAGAATCCTTTGACTTGCATGGCGGAGCTAGTTAACTTATATCTGCTTAACACACTTACTGTAAGAGTCCTTTGACTTACAGGAGCACACACACACTCACTGTAAGATTTCTTTGACTTACATGAGTATATGCTAGTTGTGTTTTCTCGATACCTCTGTAAGAGTCCTCTGACTTACAAAATAGCATTATAGCTAAGTATCCTAGGAAAGCACTCTCAGTGGTTGTACCACCATCTATCTGACTGCCTCTCTACAGCAGATTCTTACATAATCATTCTCATTATCATCATTCAATTTCATTCTCATTATTCATCATTACTTTCACATTCTTATACAGTACCTCTTTCTTTCTCTATTCAATCATACTATACAAACTTTACAGCATTTACTTTTACAACATCTTAACTCAAACCATTTCTCTTTACCAGATTACTCTTTTATCTTTGTCTTTCTACTCTAATATGATTACTCTTTTCTCTTAATCTATTTACTCTATTATGGTTATTCTGTTCTCTGTATCTCTTTACTCTGCTCTGGTTACTCTTTTCTCTGCTTAACATATGTATTTAAAGCTTATGTAAATTTTGATATGAATAGTTAGCCTGTCCCAAGTATAGGTTCATTAAGTCTATACTGAAACAGTTTAACTTTTCATATTATACCTAACCCTGGGTAGAACTCAAGAACTAACTATGTTGCTCCTAGTTCGTTTACTAATCTCTGTCTGTTTTTTTGTCATTAAAACTTTACAGACTTTTTCTTTGGTTTTTATCTTTTCTTTAACTTTTTATTTTTTATTTATCTTTGCCTCACTAACATGTTATTACCACTCCCTAAGTGTTTTATGAAGGTAATTATGAGATTCTGCGCTTAAAGTTGTCTTTCTAAAGCTTTTACAGAAAACTGCCTTTTCCGGATTATTTTATTATTTTTATTAAAATATTATTTTTAATTAAACATTATTATTTAATATTTTATTATTATTTATTATTTTATCATTAAATTTTCAAAAATTATCTTGCCTTTACCTTTTCACTTTCAATATTAACTTTTTACCCCAGTAACTTTTAATATTTCTACTTTAACCACCCTAACTTTCAGAAATTACCAAATAACCCCTCAAACACCAAAATATTTACTTCCTTGCCCTTTCTAAGATCTAAAAGGTGTTCTTCAATGTTCTTCACCACACTCAAAGTGTTTTTCGTGTTGTTCGTAAATTCTTCAGATTCTTTCTCTGTTTTTACCCGTTTTTCAGTCTTTTCAGCAACCGATTTTTACCATAATTCAAAATAAAATTGAACCCACTAAAGCCCCATCTTTTCCACATGATTTCAACACAAATTGAACCCCAATTTAAGGATTAGGGTTCATTTTTCCAGCAGCCCTCAAGAACAACATTCATAGCTTAAATATCATCAAATTTCATCAAAATTTCAACAAACTTTCACCAAGAATAACTCATATAAGCAATCAATTTTAAGCATAACCAAACCATATCATAATCACACATTTCAAACACAATCAATCAAGATTAAATTCATCACACCCTACCTGGTTTTGTTGCTCCTAATTCAGTTAGACTTTCAGGTGGTCCTTTAGCACTTTTTCCTCCTAAATCACATCAAGAACAACTTTAAATCCAAAAACCCTCAACTAACCAAATCTCCCTCAGCACATTAGGAGGTGATTTCTAACCTTAGACTTGCTGGAAAGTCACGTTTCTTGGCCCTCAAGTCAAGTTAAGCATGATTCTTAAGGAAGAACATCAAGAAAACACATGTTTAAGCATGTTTCCTTGAAAACCGAATTGAAAGGGGAAAGGAACAGCTATATCACCTTATTTCCAGCCTTGATAAGTTGCATGGTTATGTAGAGGAAGAAGAGAGGATCATTTTGGTGAAATCAGAGTTTTGATTTGAGTTTTGGTTCAAAAGAAATCAAGCTTTGAAGATTAAGTGTTCATGAAGTTTTCTCTCTTTTCTCACCTTTCAATTTCGGCCAAAGGGAGTAAATGACCAGCCTTGGAGTGTCTTGGGGGTGTAAGGTGAGTTGTGATTGGTTGGCTTGGAGGTGGGTTAAAATAATATTAAAATATCTCAGGTGTATAACCACTAAAACTAGATGTATCGGAACACTTGTAAAAACATCTCTAAAAATTTTTTTCTGAGCTACTAGCATAAATAACACTAGTAACATATTTATTATGAGAATAAAATATGTATAATGAGACCTTAGCATTGCTAAAGTCATCAGAGAGTGCTGGTGCTAAGCTGCACCAGTAAACTGTGAACCCGGTTTAACTGATTTCCTGTTTTTAACTAAAACAGACCAGGTAACCTTATAATATCATTCATGCATCTTCTAATACTAATATAATGATAATATTATACTATTATCTCTCTTCTCTCATGAGTCAAGTCCGGTTCGTCAAACTGAGAATATTTACAAAAACTAGAATCAGAACTCCTAACCGATACGGTTCAAAAACTAGGTTCTTCGTGATTGCGTTGTCGGGCTTGTCTCAACTAAGGTCCTGACTTAAAGATAATATAATGACAATGAGGATTGAGATTCTTGATGATACAGAAGAGGTATTCCCTTTACTGATATTTCGGAGAAATCCGTGTCTTCAGAAAAGATCTCGCGTACTCAAAAATTAGGGTTGTTACATTCTACCCTCCTAAAAGAAAATTTTGCCCTCAAAATTTTCTTTACCTGTAAATAGGCTCGGATAATCGTCCCTTACCTATTCTTCGAATTCCAAAATTACGCGCAACAGTTAATGAAGGGAAGGAATATATTATACCCTTATTATACAGTACATTTAAAGAGCAAGTCTTGACATAACACTAACCTTGGATCACGGAGTATGAGTACAGAGCATCATCAATAGTCATGGTAGATATTCGTCCTAATAGTTGGGTGCTAGATGGATCTTGAACAAACCTATTTGGGCAAGCCCTGGCCATATGTCCAGGTTCTCCACAAGTATAACAATTGTTTATTCCATACTGACAAGGTCTATTACCATGATCTTTCCCACACCTTGAGCATATCGAAATACCCTGAGATTGACCTCCTCGTTCCTGTCCCAGATTATAGTTATGGTTGTTGTTGTTGTTACGAGCAAGAAAATCACCATTCCATTGATTCCTATTTTGGCACTGATATTGATCATTGGCTTTAAAGTTGCGACCTTGAGGGGCTAAATTCTGAATAAGGTCTCTTCGTGAGGCTTCCCTACGATCTGCTCGGGCTATCACCGCCTTCTTCGAACATTCTTCCACTAGTTTACTTTTATTCACCAGTTCAGCAAAATTTCGTATCTCTAGCGGAACAACAGAATTCATCAGTTCTTTTTGGAGTCCTCCTTCAAACTTCAGACACTTCTATTCCTCAAAGTCGGCTGGGTTCCCTTGACAAATCTTGGAGAAATGACACAAGTCATCGAACTTACGGGTGTACTCAGCAATAGTCATATCCTCTTGCTTCAGTTGCATAAGCTCCATCTCCTTAGCGTCACGTGCCGTTCTCGGAAAATACTTCTTATAGAATTCGTCCCTAAAGGTATCCCAAGGAATGTCACCTTCATTCTGTTGCAGCAGTCGTTGTATCCTCTGCCACCAATACTCAGCCTCTCCTTCGAGCATATAGGTAGCAAACTCTACATGTTGGCCTTCCGGAACATGTTGTGCTCGCAGTGATCGCTCGATACCTCAGAACCAGTTGTCGGCATCAGTCGCAACGAGTGTACCTTTGAACTTAGGTGGATTCACTTTCAGAAAAGTAGCAAGAGTCATGGGTTTATCAAGATGCGCTGGATCAGCCTCATTGTTCCCATTATCCTCTCCAATTTCATTTTCATTTCCATTTCTCACTCCAAGACGCTCAACAGCCCTAGCAGCAGCCATTGCAGCCTCACGCAATGCATCAGTTACAGTGTTCATCGTAGCCATAAACGTTTCCTGATCTCTCTCTTAGTTATCACTAGGGGTTTCTTTCTACGCACTCCGTCTCCGTGGTCTCATTATAGCCCTGTTCACACCAAATAATCATTATTAAGGTGATCAGTCTCAATACTTCAAGTTAAGTGTGAACATTTCCCAAAATGAAAGCATAGAAACAATCATGCAATACATATCATTAAGATATCCTATAAGCATGAGACACACAACAGAGTATGCAATGAAGCATAGTCAGTCTATTCCCCAGGCTCTATTGGAACGAACTACTCTGATACCAAATTGTAATGACCCAATTTTTAGTACGCCTAGGACATACCAGAAACTGAGTGCTACCAATTTGTCATCCTAATTATTATCTATTATTTATTATATGAGCCTGATTCGTTGTTAAAAGCGTAGTTTGTTAGCAAGGTACTTTTTTTTTGAAAACGTTTGAATTAATAAACAGAATCATTTATAATCAATTCACAAATAATAATAGATAAAACAGTTATAAACAACCACACATAAATACATCACAAGTAGTTGACAACATTCGGTGATTCAGCCTTTATTAGAATATAGACTGTTAGTTAGAACACCACTAGATATAGCTAAATAATATCTATATACATATATATACATACAACATCCCAGGTCCTGGCCTGTTCAAGAGGTCCCTAAGCTGGCACCTAGGCTATCCTAGACTCTATACTCGCCTAGTCCCTCTAAACTACTAAAGCGAGGAAAAGTACGTTCTATGTCTTCAAAACTTAAGTCAGGTGGAACGTCACCAAAAGGTAGAACATCATCTGCTACTCCTCTGCACGATCAGACATTGCCATAGGACGTCTCTCTGGTACCTCATCAAGTAGCCACACAACAGGAGTCTCGTACACAGGATTTAGGTTAAAGTTCACGTACAAACGGGATGCAGACATTGGCTGGTCTCACAGTATATACATATAAATAGAGAACAGGATTTACCCTAGACTTAGAAGACTACCTAGAGCGGAATCTTTTTTGCAAACGGTCGTCAGCAAACTACGGAAAGGAACTCTTGCTTGGATCTGAAGGGGGAAGGGAGAGAGAAGGGGTAAGAACTAAGGATTCCTTAGTAGGGCTGGGGTTATTAGTTAAGTTCATTAATTTTGTGTTATTTAGCAGATAAATAGCATAATACAAAAAAGTAGTAAATAGAAGATACAGATAAATATAAAAGATAGAGAAAACAGATAGCAGAACAAAAACAGAAGATTACAAGAAAATAACACAAACACAGACACAAAGAATAGAATACAAACAAAGAAAGCATACATTCATGCAACAATCATAATAGAGAAAATGCACAACCAAGTATGATGCATGTCTAGCCCTAGTGCAGGTAATGAGCTCATTTGTCGGTTACATACCCGCTCCCGACGTTACCCGGAGTCCTTTGACTAGGTAAGGCTTCCCTATTGGCAATGCCCCTCGCAAGAGTCCTTTGACTTGCTTGGCGGAGCTAGTTAACTTATATCTGCTCAACACACTTACTATAAGAGTCCTTTTACTTATAGGAGCACACACACACTCACTGTAAGATTCCTTTGACTTACATGGGTATATGCTAGTTGTGTTTTCTCGATACCTCTATAAGAATCCTCTGACTTATAGAATTGCATTATAGCTAATTATCCCAGGAAAGCACTCTCAGTGGTCATACCACCATCTATCTGACTGCCTTTCTACAGCAGATTCTTACATAATCATTCTCATTATCATCATTCATTATCATTTTCATTATTCATCATTACTTTCACATTCTTATACAGTACCTCTTTCTTTCTCTATTCAATCATACTATACAAACTTTACAACATTTACTTTTACAACATCTTAACTCAAACCATTTCTCTTTATCAGATTACTCTTTTCTCTTTGTCTGTCTACTCTAATATGATTACTCTTTTCTCTTAATATATTTACTCTATTATGGTTATTCTGTTCTCTGTATCTCTTTACTCTGCTCTGGTTACTCTTTTCTCTGCTTAACATATGTATTTAAAGCTTATGTAAATATCGATATGAATAGTTAGCCTGTCCCAAGTATAGGTTCATTAAGTTTATACTGAAACAGTTTAACTTTTCATATTATACCTAACCCTGGGTGCAACTCAAGAATTAACTATGTTGCTCCTAGTTCGTTTACTAATCTCTGTCTATTTTTTTTGTCATTAAAACTTTACAGACTTTTTTTTTGGTTTTTATCTTTTCTTTAACTTTTTATTTTTTATTTATCTTTACCTCACTAACATGTTATTACCACCCCCTAAGTGTTTTATGAAGGTAATTATGAGATTCTGCGCTTAAAGTTGTCTTTCTAAAGCTTTTATAGAAAACTGCCTTTTCCGTATTATTTTATTCTTTTTATTAAAATATTATTTTTAATTAAATATTATTATTTAATATTTTATTATTATTTATTATTTTATCATTAAATTTTTGAAAATTATCTTGTCTTTACCTTTTCACTTTCAAAATTAACTTTTTACCCCGATAACTTTTAATATTTCTACTTTAACCACCCTAACTTTCAGAAATTACCAAATAACCCCTCAAACACCAAAATATTTACTTCCTTGCCCTTTCTAAAATCTAAAAGGTGTTCTTCAGTGTTCTTCACCACACTCAAAGTGTTCTTCGTGTTCTTCGTAAATTCTTTAGATTCTTTCTCTGTTTTTACCCATTTTTCAGTCTTTTCAGCAACCGATTTTTACCATAATTCAAAATAAAATTGCAGCCACTAAAGCCCCATATTTTCCACATGATTTCAACATAAATTGAACCCCAATTTAAGGATTAGGGTTCGTTTTTCCAGCAGCCCTCAAGAACCACATTCATACCTTAAATATCATCAAATTTCATCAAAATTTCAACAAACTTTCACCAAGAATAACTCATATAAGCAATCAATTTCAAGAATAACCAAACCATATCATAATCACACATCTCAAACACAATCAATCAAGATTAAATTCGTCACACTCTACCTGGTTTTGCTACTCCTAATTCAGTTAGACTTTCAGGTGGTCCTTTAGCACTTTTTCCTCCTAAATCACATCAAGAACAACTTTAAATCCAAAAACCCTCAACTAACCAAATCTCCCTCAGCACGTTAGGAGGTGATTTCTAAACTTATACTTGCTGGAAAGTCACGTTTCTTGGTCCTCAAGTCAAGTTAAGCATGATTCCTAAGGAAGAACATCAAGAAAACACATGTTTAAGCATGTTTCCTTGAAAACCGAATTAAAAGGGGAAAGGAAAAGCTATATCACCTTATTTCCAGCCTTGATAAGTTGCATGGTTATGTAGAGGAAGAAGAGAGGATCATTTTGGTGAAATCAGAGTTTTGATTTGAGTTTTGGTTCAGAAGAAATCAAGCTTTGAAGATTAAGTGTTCATGAAGTTTTCTCTCTTTTCTCTCCTTTCAGTTTCGGCCAAAGGGAGTAAATGACCAGCCTTGGAGTGTCTTGGGGGTGTAAGGTGAGTTGTGGTTGGTTGGCTTGGAGGTGGGTTAAAATAATATTAAAATATCTCAGGTGTATAACTACTAAAACTAGATGTATCGGAACACTTGTAAAAACATCTCTAAAAATTATTTTCTGAGCTACTAGCATAAATGACACTAGTAACATATTTATTATGAGAATAAAACATGTATAATGAGGCCTTAGCATTGCTAAAGTCATCAGAGAGTGCTGGTGCTAAGCTGTACCAGTAAACTGTGAACCCGGTAAACCGATTTCCTGTTTTTAACTAAAATAGACCAAGTAACCTTATAATATCATTCAAGCATCTTCTAATACTAATATAATGATAATATTATACTATTATCTCTCTTCTCTCATGAGTCGAGTCCGGTTCATCAAACTGAGACTATTTACGAAAACTAGAATCAGAACTCCTAACCGATACGGTTCAAAAACTAGGTTCTTCGCGATTGCGTTGTCGGGCTTGTCTCAACTAAGGTGAGTTAAAGATAATATAATGAAAATGAAGATTTAGATGCTTGATGATACAGAAGAGGTGTTCCCTTTACTAATATTTTGGAGAAATCCGTGTCTTCAGAAAAGATCTCGCGTACTCGAAAATTAGGGTTGTTACACAAAACTTCAACCTGTTCTCCATTACTGCATAACAAGTATTATTTAATCCATGTTCTTTTACTCATTCCAATTAAAACTGAGAATTATTATTGATATCCTGACTAAGAGTTACAAGATAACCATAGCTTGCTTCAAACCGACAATCTCCGTGGGATCGACCCTTAGTCACGTAAGGTATTACTTGGACTACCCAATGCACTTGCTGGTTAGTTGTGCGGAATTGCAAAAGTGTGATTGTGATTTCGTGCACCAAGTTTTTGGCACCGTTGCCGGGGATTGTTCGAGTTTGGACAACTGACGGTTTATTTTGTTGCTTAGTTTAGGAAAATTTTTTCTTTTTTGTTTAGAGTCTTCCATTTGAGTTTAGTTTTATATTTTAAGTTTGGTGTCAATTGCATAAGTTTATTTTTCTTTCATTTTTTTCGAATTATTAGTGTTCAAAGTATAAAAATTTTTGAGTTTGGTGTCCTTTGTGTTTTAGTTTTCTTAAAAATTTTTCAAAAGTTACTTTTGGTGTTCATCTTGATATTCAAAGTTTTCCTGTTTGTTTACTTTATTTTGATCTAAAATTCTAAGTTTGGTGTCATTTTATTATTTTTTCTTTCCTTATTAAATTCAAAAATATTTTTTCTCTCTATTTAATTGAATTTTTGAAAATTCCAAAAAAATTTTCAGATTTTTATTTTATCTTATCTTAGTTTTAAAATTTTAACATTCAAGATCTTTTTCAAAAATCATATCCAAAGTTTTCCAAATTTTCTTAATTAATTAATTATTTTAGTTTTCAAAACTTTTATTTTATTTTCTAGTTATTTAACTTTTTTTTTATTTAGTCGGTTGTTTTTAATTAAATAAAATAAAAAAATAAAATATAATTTATTTGCAATTCATATCAATTCCCTTTTCTCCATCATGGACCTAAGTGGAAATGAACAGTCCAGAAGGACTCTGGGGTCATATGCTAACTCCATTACCGCTGCATACGGGAGTAGTATCTGTATACCTCCCATCAAAGCAAGCAGTTTTGAGCTAAATCCTCAGTTCATTGTCATGGTGCAGCAAACTTGCCAGTATTTTGGTCTTCCACAAGAAGAACCTACTGAGTTTCTGGCACAGTTCTTGCAAATTGCTAACACAGTACGTGACAAGAAAGTAGATCAGGATGTCTATAGATTATTACTGTTTTCATTTGCTGTAAAAGATCAAGCTAAGAGGTGGTTAAATAACCAACCCACAGCAAGCATAAGAACATGGAAACAGTTATCAGACAAGTTCCTAAATCAATATTTCCCTCCAAAAAGGATGACACAGCTAAGACTGGACATCTAAGGCTTTAAACAAGAGGATGATGAATCCCTTTTATGATGCCTGGCAGAGGTACAGAGGAATGCTAAGGAAATGCCCCTCTGAAATGTTTTCAGAGTGGGTACAGTTAGACATCTTCTACTATGGGCTTACAGAAAAAGCTCAAATGTCTCTAGATCACTCAGCTAGTGGATCTATACACATGAGAAAGATAATTGAAGAGGCTCAAGAGCTCATTGATACAGTTGCTAGAAATCAACATCTGTACTCAAGCAGTGAGTCCTCCATGAAAGAAGAGGCTAAGGCAGCATCTATTGATCCTAGTCCTCAAGAACAAGTTATTGAACTTAGTCAGCAATTGCTTCTTATGACAAAACAGTTAGCAAAATTTAAAGAGATGCTCCAAGACACTAAAAATGCTAACAAGAATATGGAAGCACAATTGAATCAGACAAAACAGCAACTATCTAAACAGATAACAGAAGAATGCCAAGCTGTTCAACTAAGGAGTGGGAAGACATTGAATAATTCAGCTCAAGGTAGCAGAAAGCCAAGAAAGGAACAACTGATAGAGGATGACCAAACCACTACCCAAAATCCCCCTGAGGATAGTAAGAGCCCAGAGAGGAATAATTCTGGCGTTCAAACGCCTGAAAAGGGTGAAAAATTGGCGTTAAACGTCTAGTGGATGCCCACTTCTGGCGTTTAAATGCCAGAAAAGGGTGAGAATCTAGCGTTAAACGCCCAATCCATGTCCAGTTCTGGCGTTCAAATGCCAGAAAAGGGTAGGAATCTGGCGTTAAATGCCCATTCATCCCCCTATCCTAGCGTTCAAACACCAATGAGGGATCAGACACCTGCAAGTGCTGATAATAACTCCCTCAAGAAGGCTTCTCAACCTGCCTCTGTAGGAAATAAACCTACAGCAACTAAGGTTGAAGAATATAAAGCCAAAATGCCTTATCCTCAGAAACTCTGCCAAGCAGAATAGGATAAACAATTTGCCCGCTTCGCAGACTATCTCAGGACTCTTGAAATAAAGATCCCGTTTGCAGAGACACTTGAGCAAATACCCTCTTATGCTAAGTTCATGAAAGAGATCTTAAGTCATAAGAAGGATTGGAGAGAAACTGAAAAAGTTTTCCTCACTGAAGAATGCAGTGCAGTCATTCTGAAAAGCTTACCACAAAAGCTTAAAGATCCCGGAAACTTTATGATACCATGCACATTAGAGGGTGCTTGTACCAAGATAGCTCTATGTGACCTTGGGGCAAGTATCAACCTAATACCTGCATCCACTATCAGAAAGCTTTGCTTGACTGAAGAAGTCAAACCAACCCGAATATGCCTCCAACTTGCTAATGGCTCCATTAAATATCCATCAGGCATAATTGAGGACATGATTGTCAAAGTTGGACCATTTTCCTTTCCCACTGACTTTATAGTGCTGAAAATAGAGGAGCATAAGAGTGAAACTCTCATTCTAGGAAGACCCTTCCTAGCAACTGGACAAACTCTCATTGATGTACAAAAAGGGGAAGTGACCCTGAGAGTCAATAAGGATGAGTTCAAGTTAAATGCTGTCAAAGCTATGCAGCATCTGATGCGCATAAACTAGTTATGCTACGATTTAGGAAATTGCACGATCGGCAAAATTCCTTCCGGCAAGTGCACCGGTTATCGTCAAGTAAAAACTCACAATAGAGTGAGGTCGAATCCCACAAGGATTGGTTGAGTGAGCAATTCGGATTAGAAGTGTGTTCTAGTTGAGCGGAATCAAGATTTGAGATGAGAATTGCGGAATGTAAAATTGGCGGGAAAAGTAAATGACAAGAAAATTAAATGGCGGAATCTTAAATTGCATGAATTAAAGAGTAGAATGTAAATTGCTGAAATTAAAAGGGAATGGGGGTGATTGCAAGAACTGAGTTGCAGAATGTAAAGAGAAGATGGAAATCAGAATTGGGGGATTCATTGGGTTATAGGAGATATTGAGATCTCCGAAGTTTAGGCTTAAACTGGAACTTAAACTCCACATGTGATATTCAAGCTTCCTTTATTGATTTTGTTGCTTCCTTGCTTAGCCTCTTCTCCCCTGAAATCATCCAAACAAATGCATCAAAGTCTTGCAAAATTTCATGAGAATTCTTCCATTCATATCATTCAAGTAATATAACTAAAACTCATGGAATTTGCATCAAAATCATACTGTTTGGATGGTTCATTGCTTTGTTCTTCATTTAACCATTTTTGGTTACTTTAAGCTCAAGAAAATGCATAAAACAACTAAAACTAACAGAAAAATGCTAGTGAAACTAGCCTAAGATGCCTTGGCATCAGCATCCAGACACATCAAATGACTGTATGAGCGTTGATATTATTGACTCCTTGGTGGAAGAGATCAATATGACTGAGAGTCTTGAATCGGAGGTAGAGGACATCTTTAAAGATGTTCAGCCTGATCTGGAGGAACCAGAGAAAGCGGAAGAACCTCTGAAAACTCCTCAGGAAGAGGAGAGGCCTCCTAAACCCGAGCTCAAACGACTACCACCATCCCTGAAATATGTGTTTCTGGGAGAGAATGACACTTTTCCTGTGATCATAAGCTCTGCCATAGAGCCACAGGAAGAGAAAGCACTACTTCAGGTGCTAAGGACACATGACAGCTCTTGGATGGTCCATAAGTGACCTTAAGGGCATTAGCCTAGCCAGATGCATGCACAAGATCCTATTAGAGGATGATGCTAAGCTAGTGGTTCAGCCACAGAGGCGGTTAAATCCGGCCATGAAGGAAGTGGTGCAGAAAGAGGTCACTAAATTACTAGAGACTGGGATTATTTATGCTATCTCTGATAGCCCCTGGGTGAGCCCTGTCCTAGTCGTCCCAAAGAAGGGAGGTATGACAGTGATTCATAACGAAAAAAAAGAACTGGTTCCTACAAGAACAGTTACTGGGTGGCGTATGTGTATTGACTACAGAAGGCTCAATATAGCCACCAGAAAGGATCATTTTTCTTTACCATTCATAGACCAGATGCTAGAGAGACTAGAAGGTCATGACTATTACTGCTTTTTAGATGGCTATTCAGGTTATAACCAAATTGTAGTAGATCCTCAGGATCAAGAAAAAATAGCATTCACATGTCCATCTGGAGTATTTACCTACAGAAGGATGCCTTTTGGTCTGTGCAATGCACCTGCAACTTTTCAGAGATGCATGCTCTCTATTTTCTCTGATATGGTGAAAAAATTTCTGGAAGTCTTCATGGATGACTTCTCAGTATTTGGAGACTCCTTCGGCTCCTGTCTTAATCATTTAGCACTTGTTCTGAAAAGGTACCAAGAGACTAACCTAGTTTTAAACTGGGAAAAATGTCACTTTATGGTGACTGAAGGAATTGTCCTTGGGCATCAAATTTCGAACAAAGGAATAGAGGTGGATCAAGCTAAGGTAGAGGTAATTGAAAAATTACCACCACCCACCAATGTTAAGGCAATCAGAAGCTTTCTGGGACATGCAAGATTCTATAGGAGGTTTATAAAGGATTTTTCAAAAATCGCAAAACCTCTGAGCAATCTGCTAGCTGCTGACACGTCATTTATCTTTGATACAGAGTGTCTGCAGGCGTTTGAAACTCTGAAAGCTAAGCTGGTCACAGCACCTGTCATTTCTGCACCAGACTGGATATTACCATTCGAATTAATATGTGATGCCAGTGACCATGCTATTGGTGCAGTATTAGGACAAAGGCATAACAAGCTTCTGCACGTCATTTACTATGCCAGCCGTGTTCTAAATGACGTACAGAAGAATTACACAACCACAGAAAAAGAGCTGCTTGCAGTGGTTTATGCCATTGACAAGTTTAGATCCTATTTAGTAGGATCAAAAGTGATTGTGTACACTGACCATGCTGCTCTTAAATATCTACTCACAATGTAGGATTCAAAACCCAGGCTCATAAGATGGGTGTTGCTTCTGTAAGAGTTTGATATAGAAATAAGAGACAGAAAAGGGACAAAGAACCAGGTAGCTGATCACCTGTCCCGGATAGAACCAGCAGCAGGAGCATCCATCCATCTTACTAAGATCTCTAAGACCTTTCCGGATGAGCAATTATTTGCCATTTAGTAAGTACCATGGTTTGCAGACCTTGCAAACTATAAGGCTTTGAGATTCATACCCAAAGAGTACAGTAGACAGTGAATGAAAAAATTAATTTCTGATGCAAAGTACTACTTATGGGATGAACCATATCTCTTTAAGCAATGTGCAGATGGAATGATCCACAGATGCATGCCTAGAGAAGAGGCACAGAAGATCTTATGGCATTGCCATGGATCACAATATGGAGGACATTTCGGAGGTGAGCGAACAGCCACAAAAGTTCTCCAATGTGGCTTCTACTGGCCTACCCTCTATAGAGACTCCCGAGAGTTTGTACGTAACTGTGACAGTTGCCAGAGAGCTGGTAACCTGCCTCATGGTTACGCCATGTCTCAGCAAGGGATCTTAGAAATTGAGTTGCTTGATGTATGGGGTATTGACTTCATGGGGCCTTTTCCACCATCATACTCAAACACTTACATCCTGGTGGCAGTAGACTATGTATCTAAATGGGTAGAGGCAATCGCCACACCCACTAATGATACTAAGATAGTGCTGAAGTTCCTCCAGAAGTATATCTTCAGCAGATTTGGTGTCCCTAGAATACTAATCAGTGATGGAGGGACTCATTTCTGCAATAAACAGCTTGACTCTGCTCTGACCCGATATGGAATTAACCACAAAGTGGCAATTCCATATCATCCACAGACAAATGGGCAGGCTGAAGTCTCAAATAGAGAACTAAAACGAATTCTAGAATGGACTGTAAGTACCCGTAGAAAGGATTGGGCAAGGAGTCTGGATGATGCTCTATGGGCATACAGAACTACATTTAAAACTCCTATAGGGACCTCTCCATACCAGCTTGTGTATGGAAAAGCCTGTCACCTGCCAGTGGAGCTGGAACACAGGGCCTATTGGGCAACCAGATTCCTAAACCTTGATGCCAAGTTAGCTGGAGAGAAAAGATTGCTCCAGTTGAATGAGTTAGAGGAATTCAAACTCAATGCTTTCGAAAATGCAAAAATTTACAAGGAGAAAGCAAAAAGATGGCATGACAAGAAACTGTCATCCAGAGTCTTTGAGCCAGGACAGAAGGTTCTGCTGTTCAACTCTAGGCTTAAATTATTCCCTGGGAAATTAAAATCCCGGTGGAGGGGACCATATGTGATCACAAGTGTGTCACCATATGGATATGTAGAGCTTCAGGATATTGAGTCTGACAAAAAGTTCATTGTTAATGGACAGAGAATAAAGCATTATCTTGAAAGCAATGTTGAGCAAGAATGCTCAAAACTGAGACTAGATTAAAGCTCAGTAAAGTCCAGCTAAAGACAATAAAGAAGCGCTTGCTGGGAGGCAACCCAGCCATTAGAAAAGTTTATTTGTTATTTAAATAATAATTATAGGAGTTTGATATAAATTATCTTCAAGGTTAATTATCAATTGCAGGAGTTCACAGAGTTACAGAAGGATTCAGAGCATAAAGCAGAGAAAAGGAGCTCACTGGCACGAAAACACCAATAAGGGGTATTTTGGGCGTTAAACGCTAGTAAAGATACCATTCTGGGCGTTAAACACCAGAATGGGCACCATTCTGGGCGTTTAACGCCAGAGTTGCAGCATCCTGGCCGTTTAGAAAAATGCCCAGTGATAAAGGATTTCTGGCGTTTAACGCCCAAAATGGCCAACATATGGGCGTTAAACGCCAAAATGGATACCATTCTAGGCATTTAACGCCAGAAACGACAGGGGGAGGTGATTTTGTTTCCACTTCAAATTTTTTCAAACTTTCATGTTTTAATTCATAATTTTCTGCATAAACATGTTACAAATTTTCATCACTCACACTCAATTTTCCAATATTTAATAATCTTCTAAATCCCTTTTCAATTTTCTTTCAAATCCTTTCCAAATCTCTTTCAAAAACTCATTTATCTTTTCAATTCCTTTCCAAATCCTTTCCAACTCATAATATCTTCTTTTAATTCTTAGATGCATCAACAAATTTTCAGAGTTAACTTCTTTATATCTTTTCCATATCTTTTGAATTTTAAAATCTCATCTTTTTCATACCATGATTCAAATTTTTTCAATCATATCTTTCTATCATATCTTTTTCAAAATTTTTGAAACCCCACCCCTCCATTTTTAAATACACATTCGGCCATCCCCAGTCTTCCACCATTCGAATCTATCTCCTCTTATTCCTTTCTTTTCCTTTCTTTTGCTTGAGGACAAGCAAACCTCTAAGTTTGGTGTGTTTTTTCGTAACCACTGAGCCAAAACTCATTAAGATCATGGCTCCTAAGGGAAAACAAACCACTTCAAGATGCAAGAAAGAGAATACTCCAAAGCCACTTTGGAATCAAGAGAGGTTCTTAACCAAAGAACATGCAGACCATTACCACAAAATAATGGGTCTGAGGTCAGTGATCCCAGAAGTTAAATTCGATCTGAAAGAAGACGAATATCCAGAGATCCAAGAGCAGATTCGAAACAGAGGCTGGGAAATTCTAGCTAATTCTGAGACAAAGGTGGGAAGAAACATGGTTCAGGAATTCTACTCAAATCTGTGGCTGACAGATAAGCAGAGAATGACTGGAACTGCCTTCCATACCTTTTGAACTATGGTCAGAGGGAGGATTATTTACTTCCACCTTGACAAAATAAGAGAGGTCTTCAAGCTACCTCAACTGCAAGATGATCCAGGAAATGGTGAGAGTAGATAAAGGGTTGGACCAAGTTCTAGAGGACATATGCCTCCCTGGAACTAAGTGGATAACCAACACCAAAGGTGTCCCAAACCAACTCAAGAGAGGAGATCTTAAACCAGTCGCTAGGGGCTGGTTGGACTTCATTGGGCATTCTATACTGCCCACTAGCAACCGCTCTGAGGTCACTGTTAAAAGAGCAGTGATGATTCATTGCATTATGCTGGAAAACAAAGTGGAGATTCATCATCTGATTTCTTGTGAGATTTACACAATTGCGAATAAGAACTCCACTGAATCTAAATTGGCTTACCCAAGCTTAATCTCTCTGCTATGTAAAGATGCTGGGGTGAATATGGGAGTAGATGAGTTCATCCCAATCGAACACCCAATCACCAAGAAGTCAATGGAAGGACAACAAGTGCAAGATAACTCCATCAAAAGGAGGGCGCAGGAGTTCCTCCCAGAAATCCCTCAGATTGACTACTGGATCCGACTAGAAGCATCTGTCACCAAGCTGCAAGAAGCTATGGATCAACTTAAGGAAGAACAACAAAATCAAAATAGCATGCTCTGCAAACTGCTTAAGGAGAAAGAAAAGAAAGGGCGTGAGCTACATGAGCTGAAGCGCCGGAGGCTCTCCCTTGAGGGATCAGACACCCCACAGATTGAAGGAGCATCCATCTCCCAAAATAAAGGTTGTTGAGTCCTAACTCTGTGATAACCTTTTATCTATTTTAAGAGTACATGAGTATTAGTATTAGAGTCATTTGTCTTTGTGTCTTTAATTCCCTTTCTTTTATTATTATTTGTCTGCTTCTATGTCTATTTTATATTATTTCTATTAAATAATAATTAAAAGTTTAAAGTCTATGCCTTAAAGCTATGAATGATTCCATGAATCTCTCACCTTTCTTAAATGAAAAATATTTTTTTTATTTGTAAAAGAACAAAAAATACATGAATTTCAAATTTTATCTTGAAATTAGTTAAATTATTTTGATGCGGAGACAATACTTTTTGTTTTCTGAATGAATACTTGAATAGTGCATATTTTTGAATTTGTTGTTTATGAATGTTAAAATTGTTGGCTCTTGAAAGAATAATGAAAAAGGAGAAATGTTATTGATAATCTGAAGAATTATGAAATTGATTCTTGAAGCAAGAAAAAGCAGTGAAGAACAAAGCTTGCGAAAAAAAAATTAATAATAATAAAAGAAAAAGAAAAGCAAGCAGAAAAAGCCAATATCCCTTTAAACCAAAAGGCAAGGGTAAAAGAGGATCCAAGGCTTTAAGCATTAATGGATAGGAGGGCCCAAAGAAATAAAATCCTGGCCTAAGCGGCTAAATCAAGCTGTCCCTAACCATGTGCTTGTGGCATGCAGGTCCAAGTGAAAAGCTTGAGACTAAGTGGTTAAAATCATGATCCAAAGCAAAAAAGTGTGCTTAAGAACTCTGGACATTTCTAACTGGGGACTTTAGCAAAGCTGAGTCACAATCTGAAAAGGTTCACCCAGTTATGTGTCTGTGGCATTTATGTATCCTGTAGTATTACTGGAAAACAAGATGCTTAGGGTCACAGCCAAGACTCATAAAGTAGCTGTGTTCAAGAATCAACATATTAAACTAGGAGAATCAATAACACTATCTGAAATCTGAGTTCCTATAGATGCCAATCATTATGAACTTCAAAGGATAAAGTCAGATGCCAAAATTGTTCAGAAGCAAAAAGGCTACAAGTCCCGCTCATCTAATTGAAGCTAATTTTCATTGATAAGTTTAGAATTTATTGTATATTCTCTTATTTTTATCCTATTTTGTTTTCAGTTGCTTGGGGACAAGCAACGATTTAAGTTTGGTATTGTGATGAGCGGATAATTTATACCCTTTTTGGCATTATTTTTACATAGTTTTTAGTATAATTTAGTTACTTTTTATTATATTTTTATTATTTTTTATTCAAAAATCACATTTCTGGACTTTACTATGAGTTTTTGTGTTTTTCTATAATTTCAGTTATTTTCTGGCTGAAATTCAGGGACCTGAGCAAAAATCTGATTTAGAGGCTGAGAAAGGACTGCAGATGCTGTTGGATTCTGACCTCCCTGCACTCAAAATATATTTTCTAGAGCTACAGAAGCCCAATTGGCATGATCTCAATTGTGTTAGAATGTAGACATCTTGGGCTTTTTAGAAATATATAATAGTCCATACTTTGCCCGAGTTTTGATAACGCAAACTGGCATCTAAACGCCAATTTTCTATCCTTTTCTGGCGTTAAACGCCAGAACTGGCATAGAAGTTGGAGTTAAACGACCAAACTGGCACAAAAGCTAGAGTTTAATGCCAGGAATAGCCTATGCACCTGAAAGCTTCAATGCTCAGTCCAAACACACACAAAGTGGGCCCCAGAAGTGGATTTCTGCACTATCTATCTTAGCTTACTCATTTTCTGTAAACCTAGGTCACTGTTTTATTATAAAAACCACTCTTAGAGATTTATTTTGTACCTCATGACAATTTACATTAGAACATGTATTCTCTATGGCATGAGTCTCTAAACTCCATGGTTGGGGGTGAGGAGCTCTACTGTGTCTCGATAGATTAATGCAATTACTTCTGTTTTCTATTCAATCACGCTTGTTTCTATTCTAAGATATTCACTCGCACTTCAACATGATGAATGTGATGATCCGTGACACTCATCACCATTCTCACCTATGAACGCGTGCCTGATAACCACCTCTGTTCTATCTGCAATCGCTTGAGTGTATATCTCTTGGGTTCCTGGTTCACGAGTTTGATTGCATCTCCTGACAACAGAGCATTCGAATCCGTGAGACTAGAGTCTTCATGGTGTAAGCTAGAATCAATTGGCAGCATTCCTGAGATCCAGAAAGTCTAAACCTTTTCTGTGGTATTCTGAGTAGGATCTGGGAAGGGATGACTGTGACGAGCTTCAAACTCATGAATGTTGGGCACAGTGACACTGTGCAAAAGGATCAATGGATCTTATTCCAACACTAGTGAGAACCGACAGATGATTAGCCCTACGAAACCCGTAGCCGGACCATTTTCACTGAGAGGACGGATGGTAGCCATTGACAACGGTGATCCACCAACACATAGCTTGCCATGGAAGGAGCCTTGCGTGCGTGAAGAAGAAGACAGTAGGAAAGTAGAGATTCAGAAGACCGAGCATCTCCAAAACCTCAACCTGTTCTCCATTACTGCATAACAAGTATTATTTAATCCATGTTCTTTTACTCATTCCAATTAAAACTAAGAATTATTATTGATATCCTGACTAAGAGTTACAAGATAACCATAGCTTGCTTCAAGCCGACAATCTCTGTGGGATCGACCCTTACTCACGTAAGGTAATACTTAGATGACCCAGTGCACTTGCTGGTTAGTTGTGCGGAATTGCAAAAGTGTGATTGTGATTTCGTGCACCACTACCCCAACCCATACACACACAACACACACAAACCACACACACACATGACACACACACAGCAGCAGCTGCTGCAAGAAACAAAGAAAGAAAGAAAGGGAAAAGGGGGAAACAGAATCAGGGAAGGGGGAACAGAGAGGGAGCGCCAAGGGAGTGAGGGAGAAGAGACAGAGCCGCCGCACTGCTGCCCCCCTACCAATTCGCACGAACCCACAATGCCTCGCCGCCAGCTACGCCTCACCGCCGCTCAGCTTGCCATCGCGCCAGCCACCCACGCCAGAGGAGAAAGAAAGATCAGACTGAGAGACGCGAAGAGGGAGAAGGACTCGTGCCGCTGCTGCTGTCCGTACCGTCGTCGCCGAGGGAAGCCAGCGCCACCACCGTGTCATCGTGTCACCATCGTCGCCGTCGTCGTTGACGAGCCCAGTCGCTGCCATCTCATGCTCCATCGCCGCTGCTGGAGGTCCGCCACCAATCTGATTTGAGGGAGAGGAAATGCGACCAGAAGAGAAGACGGGGGAGCCACTGCCACTATGCTGAACCACCAGAGCTGCTGCCGAGCCTCTACCGTTGGAGAATGCCACTGCCGTCACCAATGGCCGCTGCCGGTAAGGGTTTTATGTTTGGTTTCTGTGCTTTTGGATTCCAAGAAGATTATTGACGCTGCGTGATTGTTACAGTCGCCATCACCGGAGCATTTGGTTGCCGCTGTCACTCGGGATAGTTGTCGGATCTGTTGTTGGTGCGCGAAATCGTGATCTTCAACAATGGCGCCAATGGCTTGGTGCTCTCAAACATGAATCACACTTTGTCACAATTCCGCACAACTAACCAGCAAGTGCACTGGGTCGTCCAAGTAATAAACCTTACGTGAGTAAGGGTCAATCCCACGGAGATTGTCGGCTTGAAGCAAGCTATGGTCACCTTGTAAATCTCAGTCAGGCGGATTCAGATAGTTATGAAGATTTGATAATCAAAACATAATTGAAATATAAACTAGGATAGAGATACTTATGTAATTCATTGGTGAGAATTTCAGATAAGCGTATAGAGATGCCTTTCGTTCCTCTGAACCTCTGCTTTCCTGCTGTCTTCATCCAATCATTCCTACTCCTTTCCATGGCAAGCTTTATGTAGGGCATCACCGTTGTCAATGGCTACATCCCATCCTCTCTGTGAAAATGGTCCAATGCGCTGTCATTGCATGGCTAATCATCTGTCGGTTCTCGATCATGTCGGAATAGGATCCATTGATCCTTTTGCGTCTGTCACTACGCCCAGCACTCGCGAGTTTGAAGCTCGTCACAGCCATCCCTTCCCAGATCCTACTCGGAATACCACAGACAAGGTTTAGACTTTCCGGATCTCAAGAATGGCCATCCATGGGTTCTAACTTATACCACGAAGATTCTAATATCTCGGACTCGGTCCTCTGTATTAGATATCTAAGAGATACTCATTCTAGCTTGTTTGCATGTAGAACGGAAGTGTTTGTCAGGCGCATTCATAGGTGAGAATGATGATGAGCGTCACATAACCATCACATTCATCATGTTCTTAGGTGCGAATGGATATCTTAGAGAAGGAATAAGCTTGAATTGAATAGAAAAACAGTAGTACTTTGTATTAATTCATGAGGAACAGCAGAGCTCCACACCTTAATCTATGGAGTGTAGAAACTCTATCGTTGAAAATACATAAGTGATAAGGTCCAGGCATGGCCGAATGGCCAGCCCCTAAAACGTGATCAAAGGATCAAAAGATAATCCAAAGATGTAAATACAATAGTAAAAAGTCCTATTTATGCTAAACTAGTTACTAGGGTTTACATAAATGAGTAAATGATGCAGAAATCTACTTCCGGGGCCCACTTGGTGTGTGCTTGGGCTGAGCATTGAGCTTTACACGTGTAGAGGCTTCTCTTGGAGTTGAACGCCAGTTTGTAACCTATTTCTGGCGTTTAACTCCACGTTGCAACCTGTTTCTGTTGTTTAACTCCAGAATGCAGCATGGAACTGGCGTTGAATGCCAGTTTACGTCATCTAAACTCGGGCAAAGTATGAACTATTATATATTGATGGAAAGCCCTGGATGTCTACTTTCCAACGCAATTAAGAGCGTGCTATTTGGAGTTTTGTAGCTCCAGAAAATCCACTTTGTGTGCAGGGAGGTCAGAATCCAACAACATCTGTAGTCCTTCTTTAACCTCTGAATCTGATTTTTGCTCAAGTCCCTCAATTTCAGCCAGAAAATTCCCGAAATCACAAAAAAACACACAAAATCATAGTAAAGTCCAGAAATGTGAATTTTAATTAAAAACTAATACAAATATACTAAAAACTAATTAAATTATACTGAAAATTATGTAAAAACAATGCCAAAAAGTGTATAAATTATCCGCTCATCACAACACCAAACATGAAGTGTTGCTTGTCCCCAAGCAACTGAAAATCAAATAGGATAAAAAGAAGAGAATATACTATTAATTCCAAAATATCAATGAAACATAGCTCCAATCAGATGAGCGGGACTTGTAGCTTTTTGCCTCTTGAATAGTTTTGGCATATCGCTTTATCCATTGAGGTTCAGAATGATTGGCATCTATAGGAACTCTGAATTCAGATAGTGTTATTAATTCTCCTAGTTCAGTATGTTGATTTTTGAACACAGTTACTTAATGAGTCTTGGGCGTGGCCCTAAGCACTTTGTTTTCCAGTATTACCACCGGATACATAAATGCCACAGACACATAACTGGGTGAACCTTTTCAGATTGTGACTCAGCTTTGCTAAAGTCCCCAATTGGAGGTGTCCAGGGTTCTTAAGCACACTCTGTTTTTGCTTTGGACCTTGACTTTAACCGCTCAGTCTCAAGTTTTCACTTGACACCTTCACGCCACAAGCACATGGTTAGGGACAGCTTGGTTTAG
>NC_029787.2:74984486-74986567 GCF_000816755.2 Arachis ipaensis
GGATCCTTTTTATTACCCTTGTCTTTTGGTTTTAAGGGCTATTGGCTTTTTGCTCTTGCCTTTTGGTTTAAAGAGCTTTTGGCTTTTTCTTCTTGCTTTTTCTTTTTCTATTTTCTTTTTTTTCGCTATTTTTTTTCTAATTTTTTTTTCTGCAAGCTTTTGTATTCACTGCTTTTTCTTGCTTCAAGAATCATTTTTATGATTTTTCAGATTATCAAATAACATTTCTCTTTTTTCATCATTCTTTCAAGAGCCAACATATTTAACATTCATAAACATCAACTTCAAAAGACATATGCACTGTTCAAGCATTCATTCAGAAAATAAAAAGTGTTGCCACCACATCAAAATAATTAAACTAGTTTCAAGGATGAATTCGAAACCATGTACTTCTTGTTCTTTTGTAATTAAAACATTTTTCATTCAAGAGAGGTGATGGATTCATATTCATAACTTTAAGGCATAGACACTTAGACACTAATGATCATGTAGTAAAGGCACAAACATAAATAAAACATAAGGCTTAAAAACCGAAAAATAGGGAAATAAATAAACAAGGAGATTAAGGAATGAGTCCACCTTAGTGAGGGTGGCGTCTTCCTCCTCTTGAAGAACCAATGGTGCTCTTGAGCTCCTCTATGTCTCTTCCTTGTCTTTCTTGCTCCTCCCTCATAGCTCTTTGATCTTCTCTAATTTCATGGAGGATGATGGAGTGCTCTTAATGCTCCATCCTTAGTTGTCCCATATTGGAACTTAATTCTCCTAGGGAGGTGTTGATTTGCTCCCAATAATTCTGTGGAGGAACATGCATCCCTTGAGGCATCTCAGGGATTTCATGGTGAGGAATTTCCTCATGCTCATGTTGAGGTCCATGATCTCTTGTTTGCTCCATCCTTTTCTTAGTGATGGGCTTATCCTCTTTAATGAGGATGTCTCCCTCTATATCAATTCTAGCCGCATTGCAGAGGTGGCATATGAGGTGAAGAAAGGCTAACCTTGCCCAAGTGGAGGACTTGTCAGCCACCTTGTAAAGTTCTTGAGGTATAATCTCATGAACTTCCACCTCCTCTCCAATCATGATACTATGGATTATGATGGCCCGATCTATAGTAACTTCAGACCGGTTACTAGTAGGAATGATTGAGCGTTGAATGAACTCTAGCCATCCCCTAGCCACTGGTTTGAGGTCATGCCTTCTTAGTTGAACCGGCTTGCCTCTTGAGTCAATTTTCCATTGAGATCCTTCTTCACATATGTCTATGAGGACTTGGTCCAACCTTTGATCAAAGTTGACCCTTCTTGTGTAGGGGCGTGCATTCTCTTCCATCATTGGCAAGTTGAACGCCAGCCTTACATTTTCCGGACTGAAATCTAAGTATTTCCCCCGAACCATGGTAAGCCAATGCTTTGGATTCGGGTTCACACTTTGATCATGGTTCCTAGTGATCCATGCGTTTGCATAGAACTCTTGAACCATTAGGATCCCGACTTGTTGAATGGGGTTGGTGAGAACTTCGCAACCTCTTCTTTGGATCTCAAGTCGGATCTCTGGATACTAATTCTTTTTGAGCCTGAAAGGAACCTCAGGGATCACTTTCTTCTTGGCCACAACTTCATAGAAGTGGTCTTGATGGACCTTTGAGATGAATCTCTCCATCTCCCATGACTCAGAGGTGAAAGCAATTGCCTTCCCTTTCCTCTTTCTAGAGGTTTCTCTGGCCGTAGGTGCCATTGATGGTTATAGAAAACAAAAAGCAATGCTTTTTACCACACCAAACTTAAAATGTTTGCTCATCCCTGAGCAAAAGAAGAAAGAAAGTAGTAGAAGAAGAAGAAAATGGAGGAGATGGGGGAAGAAGATGTATTCGGCCAAGGAGAAGAAGAGAGGGTTGTGTTGTGTGAAAATGAAGAAGGAGTGAGGGATTTATATAGGAGTGAGGGGGGTGTAGGGTTCGGCCATTAGGGTTGGGTTTGGGAGGGAAAAGAATTTGAATATTGGAGGTAGGTGCGATTTATGGGAAGAGTGGATGGATGTGAGTGGTTAAGGGTATTTAGGGAAGAGGGTTATGAAAAGGTGTGAC
>NC_029787.2:74986590-74990018 GCF_000816755.2 Arachis ipaensis
GAAAGAGTGATTGAGGTGATTGGTGAAGGGTATTTGGGGAAGAGAGTTATGAAAAGGTGTGAAGAGGAGAGAAGAAAAAATTGGGGATCCTGTGGGGTCAAGGACTTAACATCCCTGCTCCAATGAGGCATGTAAAACGCCCTTGCTGTGCAATCCTGGCGTTTAACACCAGACTGTTGCCTGTTTCTGGCGTTAAACGCCTAAATGTAGCTTGTTTCTGGCGTTTAACGCCAGGCGGATGCTTGTTTCTGGCGTTTTGATGCGGGCAGAAATTGGTGAATTAAAAATTATTAGAATATATACGTTGCAAGTATAGTTCTTAACTCGCCAGAAATCCACCGCTCAATTTAGAAAGGTGTCACAGAAAATTAAAATTTAAAATACTGGGAGTATAAATCCCTGGTCGTCTCCCAACGAGTTGTAGGAAAGGGAGCTATTTTATTAATCAGATGTTTTCAAAAAAGTTTGAGTTGAGTAAACAGGAAATTAAATTGATGAAATTGAATAATGTAAATAAAAGCCTTGACTGGGAGTTGATTACATGGAAGCCCTATTCTTGATGGAATACTCTAAGATTAATTGACAATTGAGAGTTATTTTGTTTAGTTATCCTTTACTAAGTAAGGGAAGGTAAAACAAGTTGGAATGTTGTTCTATCCACAAGTCCCAATCCACTCTGGGGAGGATCGGTGTCAGGAATTAGAGAGCAAACCAACAATAACCCAATTACAATCTTTCTCTTGAACCTTTCAACTCAAGGGTTCCTTTCAATCAACTCCCCATCAAGTAAGGGAACTACTCACTCATTGTAAAGGTAAAATTCATAGCATATGAAAAGGAATTAAAGAAAGACATTGTAAATAAAAATTAAAATAGTCAATTAAAAATAAAAGTGATCCTTGTATTAAATAATCCTAAGAATATTCCAATGGTAAAATTAAACAAAGCAGAGAACATGGAAGAGTAAACCAAGTAAAGAAAATGAACTAGAATGACGAAGTGTTAATGAGGTAATAACTCTTCTCAGTGTTCCAATGCAAAGAGCAATCGCAAATTAAATCCTAAGAACTATGAATGTCTAGAGAGAAAACCAAGAGGAGGAGTAAAAACTAGATCTAAAATTAAAACTTGGGTAGAATGAATGTTCTCTCTGGTTTCTGCATGTTCTCTGGCTCTAGTCTGCTGTTCTGGGCCGAAAACTGGGTCAAAATAGGGTCCAAAATCGCCCCCAGCGAATCCTGTAGATTATGCAGATCGCGCATGTCACGCAATCGCGTCATCCATGCGGACACGTCATTCGCGCTTTTCCTTGCTACACGTTTGCGTCGTCCACGCCTCCGCGTCGCTCGTGCTTTTCCAGTCCGCGCGGTCCTGTGAGCCATGCTGCCGCGTCACTGTGATTTCTCCTCTTTCGCGCGGTCGCATGAGCCATGCGGCCGCGTCACTTCTCGCTGGTTATCTCCTCAATTTCTTGTGTTCCTTCCATTTTTTCTAGCTTCCTTTCCAATCTCCAACTCATTTATGCCCTATAAAGCCTGAAATGCTTAACACACAGATCACGGTATCGAATGGAATAAAGGAGAATTAAAATGCATAATTAAAAGTCTCTAGGAAGCAGTTTTCAATCATGTAATAATTTCAGGAAGGAAATATAAATGCATGCTAAATTAATGAATAAGTGGGTAAGGATCATGATAAAACCACACAATTAAACACAATATAAACCATAAAATAGTAGTTTATCACGTTTAAACGCCAGACTGCTCTCCTCCAGGGTGTGCTATTTTCAATGCTATTTTTTATTCTGTTTTTGATTTTTCAGTAGTTTTTGTGACTTCACATGATCATCAACCTAATAAAACACGAAATAAAAAAAAGAAAATAAAATAGATATAATTAAATAACATTGGGTTGCCTCCCAACAAGCACAGCTGTTGCTGTGGCTAGGAAGGGTCTTCCAAGGATGATGGATTCATTCTCATCCTTCCAGTGTCTAGGATTATAAAATCAGCAGGGATGTAAAGGCCTTCAACCTTCACTAACACGTCCTCTACTTGTCCATAAGCCTGTTTTCTTGAGTTGTCTGCCATCTTTAATGAGATTCTAGCAGCTTGCACCTCAAAGATCCCTAGTTTCTCCATTACAGAGAATGGCATTAAGTTTATTCCTGACCCCAGGTCACACAGAGCCTTCTCAAAGATCATGGTGCCTATTTTGCAGGGAATGAGGAATTTACCAGGATCCTGTTTCTTTTGAGGTAATTTCTGCCTATCCAATGTACTCAGTTCATTGGTGAGCAAGGGAGGTTCATCTTCCCAAGTCTCATTACCAAATAATTTGGCATTCAGCTTCATGATTGCACCAAGGTACTTAGCAACTTGCTCTTCAGTAATGTCTTCATCCTCGATCATAAGCTTCTTCTTCAGAAGATGCCTCTTTAGTACTGTTGGATGATTCCTTCAATCAATTCAGACTCTGAGAGATCATATTGACTTGCTGAGTCAATATTTTATTCTGAGCCAATATGGCATTCAGAGTATCAATTTCAAGAACTCCTTTCCTCTGAGGCGTCCAATTACTCATAGGATTCCTTTCAGAAGTGTACATGAACTGGTTATTTGCAACCATGTCAATGAGTTCTTGAGCTTCTGCAGGCGTTTTCTTTAGGTGAATGGATCCACCTGCAGAATAGTCCAATGACATCTTTGATAATTCAGACAGACCATCATAGAATATATCCAGGATGGTCCATTCTGAAAGCATGTCAGAAGGACACTTTTTGGTCAGTTCCTTGTATCTCTCTCAAGATTCATAGAGGGATTCACCTTCCTTTTATCTGAAGGTTTGAACATCCACTCTAAGCTTACTAAGCTTTTGAGGAGGAAAGAACTTGGCTAAGAAAGCCGTGACCAGCTTATCCCAAGAGTTCAGGCTGTCTTTAGGTTGAGAGTCCAACCATATTCTAGCTCTGTCTCTTACAGCAAATGGGAAAAGCATAAGCCTGTAGACCTCGGGATCAACCCCATTGGTCTTAACAGAAGAAGAAAAGAATAGAAGAGAAATTCAAACACCAAGAGGAAGAAATGGTTCGAATTTTGAGATGAAGAGAAGTGTTAGTAAATAAATAAATAAATAGAAGGAGATGAGAGATGAGAAGAATAATTCGAAAATTAAAAAAAAATATTTTTAAAATTAAATTTAAAATTCGAAAATTAAAATTGAAATTAAATTAAATTAAATTTTTAAAACAATTAATTAATTAAAAAGGAATTTTTGAAAAAGAGGAAGGTGATTTTCAAAAATTAGAGAGAGAATTAGTTAGGTAGTTTTGAAAAAGATATGATTGAAACAAAAAGATAGGATTGATTTGAAGAAGATTTGAAAATCAATTTAAAAAGATAAGAAGTTAGAAAAGATTTTGAAATTGA
>NC_029787.2:74990077-74995623 GCF_000816755.2 Arachis ipaensis
ACCCATTCAGACTCTGAGAGATCATATTGACTTGCTGAGTCAATATTTTATTCTGAGCCAATATGGCATTCAGAGTATCAATTTCAAGAACTCCTTTCCTCTGAGGCGTCCCATTACTCACAGGATTTCTTTCAGAAGTGTAGATGAACTGGTTATTTGCAACCATGTCAATGAGTTCTTGAGCTTCTGCAGGCGTTTTCTTTAGGTGAATGGATCCACCTGCAGAATAGTCCAATGACATCTTTGATAATTCAGACAGACCATCATAGAATATATCCAGGATGGTCCATTCTGAAAGCATGTCAGAAGGACACTTTTTGGTCAGTTCCTTGTATCTCTCTCAAGATTCATAGAGGGATTCACCTTCCTTTTATCTGAAGGTTTGAACATCCACTCTAAGCTTACTAAGCTTTTGAGGAGGAAAGAACTTGGCTAAGAAAGCCGTGACTAGCTTATCCCAAGAGTTCAGGCTGTCTTTAGGTTGAGAGTCCAACCATATTCTAGCTCTGTCTCTTACAGCAAATGGGAAAAGCATAAGCCTGTAGACCTCGGGATCAACCCCATTGGTCTTAACAGAAGAAGAAAAGAATAGAAGAGAAATTCAAACACCAAGAGGAAGAAATGGTTCGAATTTTGAGATGAAGAGAAGTGTTAGTAAATAAATAAATAAATAGAAGGAGATGAGAGATGAGAAGAATAATTCGAAAATTAAAAAAAAATATTTTTAAAATTAAATTTAAAATTCGAAAATTAAAATTGAAATTAAATTAAATTAAATTTTTAAAACAATTAATTAATTAAAAAGGAATTTTTGAAAAAGAGGAAGGTGATTTTCAAAAATTAGAGAGAGAATTAGTTAGGTAGTTTTGAAAAAGATATGATTGAAACAAAAAGATAGGATTGATTTGAAGAAGATTTGAAAATCAATTTAAAAAGATAAGAAGTTAGAAAAGATTTTGAAATTGATTTTGAAAAAGATGTGATTGAAAGATATTTTGAAAAAGATTTGAAAAAGAATTTTAAAAAAAGATTTGATTTTGAAAATTAAAGTTGATTACTTGACTAATAAGAAACTAAAATGATATGATTCTAGAGTTTAAAGATTGAACCTTTCTTACTAGGCAAGTAACAAACTTAAAGATTTTTGAATCAATCACATTAATTGTTAGCATTAATTTTGAAAATATGAAATAGAAATAAGAAAAAGATTTTTGAAAATCATTTTGGAATTTTCGAAAATTATGAAAGAAAAATGAAAAAGATTTTATTTTTGAAAAAGGTTTGAAAAAGATAGAATTTTTTTTTTAAAATAAAAATTTGATTTGACTCATAAGAAACAACTAGATTTTAAAAGTTTTTGAAAAAGTCAACTCAAATTTTCGAATTTTATGAGTGAAAAGGGAAAGATATTTTTTTTATTTTTGAATTTTAATGATGAGAGAGAAAAACATCAAAAAGACTCAATGCATGAAAATTTTGGATCAAAACAAATGATGCATGCAAGAACACTATGAATGTCAAGATGAACACCAAGAACACTTTGAATGTCAAGATGAACACCAAGAACTTATTTTTGAAAATTTTTAAGAAAAGAAAAACATGCAAGACACCAAACTTAGAAATTTTCAATAATTAGACACTAACAAATTAAAAATGCATATGAAAAACAAGAAAAGATGCAAAACAAGAAATTTTAAAGATCAAACAAGAAGACTTATCAAGAACAACTTGAAAATCATGAAGACACATGCATGAATTTTCAAAAATTTTAAGAAAAATAAAAAGATGCAATTGACACCAAACTTAAAAATTGACACTAGACTCAAACAAGAAACATAAAATTTTTTTGATTTTTATGATTTTATAAGATTTTTTTGGTTTTTTCGAAAAATATTTTGGGAAAAATGAAAAAGAAGAAATTTTTTTTTGGTATTATTTTCGAAAATAAGAAATAAAAAGCTTAAAATTAAGATAAAATTACCTAATCTGAGCAACAAGATGAACCGTCAGTTGTCCAAACTCGAACAATCCCCGGCAACGGCGCCAAAAACATGGTGCGCAAAATCGTGATCTTCAACAATGGCGCCAATGGCTTGGTGCTCTCAAACGTGAATCACACTTTGTCACAATTCCGCACAACTAACCAGCAAGTGCACTGGGTCGTCCAAGTAATAAACTTTACGTGAGTAAGGGTCGATCCCACGGAGATTGTCGGCTTGAAGCAAGCTATGGTCACCTTTTAAATCTCAGTCAGGCGGATTCAGATAGTTATGGAGATTTGATAATCAAAACATAATTGGAATATAAACTAGGATAGAGATACTTATGTAATTCATTGGTGAGAATTTCTAATAAGCGTATAGAGATGGCTTTCGTTCCTCTGAACCTCTGCTTTCCTGCTGTCTTCATCTAATCATTCCTACTCCTTTCCATGGCAAGCTTTATGTAGGGCATCACCGTTGTCAATGGCTACATCCCATCCTCTCTGTGAAAATGGTCCAATGCGCTATCACTGTATGGCTAATCATCTGTCGGTTCTCGATCATACTGGAATAGGATTTACTATCCTTTTGCGTCTGTCACTACGCCCAGCACTCGCAAGTTTGAAGCTCGTCACAGCCATCCCTTTCCAGATACTACTCGGAATACCACAGACAAGGTTTAGACTTTCCGGATCTCAAGAATGGCCGTCCATGGGTTCTAACTTATACCACGAAGATTCTAATATCTCGGACTTGGTCCTCTGTATTAGATATCTAAGAGATATTCATTCTAGCTTGTTTGTGTAACAGCCCAGACCACCTGCTAGCACGATATTGTCTGCTTTGGCATACAAGGCCTCACGGTTTTGCCTTTGACGATAGGGATGATAGCCGAAACCCCCCACACTCACTCGTCAAAACGTGTCATGCTAGGGAGAGGTATCCACACCCTTATAAGGCATGCTTCGTTCTCCTCCCCAACCGATGTGGGACCTTACAATCCACCCCCCCTAAGGGAGTCCAGCGCCCTCGCTGGCACATCGATCCGGGCTCCGGCTCTGATACCATCTGTAACAACCCAGACCACCCGCTAGCACGATATTGTCCGCTTTGGCATACAAGGCCTCACGGTTTTGCCTTTGACGATAGGGATGATAGCCGAAACCCCCCACACTCACTCGTCAAAACGCGTCATGCTAGGGAGAGGTATCCACACCCTTATAAGGCATGCTTCGTTCTCCCCCCCAACCGATGTGGGACCTTACAGTTTGCATGTAGAACGGAAGTGTTTGTCAGGCACGCGTTCATAGGTGAGAATGATGATGAGCGTCACATAATCATCAGGTCAGAATCCAACAGCATCTGCAGTCCTTTTTCAGCCTCTGAATCAGATTTTTGCTCAGGTCCCTCAATTTCAGCCAGAAAATACCTGAAATCAAAAAAAAATACACAAACTCATAGTAAAGTCCAGAAATGTGAATTTTAATTAAAAACTAATAAAAATATACTAAAAACTAATTAAATTATACTAAAAACTATGTAAAAACAATGCCAAAAAGCGTATAAATTATCCGCTCATCAGTTGTCGGGTCGATTCAGGGTTTCGGTTCCTTTGTTTTGTCTTTATAGTAAGTGTTTCTATTTCAAAAACTCCTGCATTAGTATTCCATTATGTTTGGTTATAAACTCTGAAGTCTTGGTAACGTAAAGTCGAGTCCTGATTATTATATATTGTGATTAGAGTCGTTGTGGTTGCCGAGAAAGTTTCGAGCTGAGGTTGCGGCTGCTGCAGTTGCGAGCCAAGAGAAAATGAGTTTTTACGTGTTTTAGAGTTCTCGAGTTTTGACGATCGAGGTAGGGGCTTTTCTCAAAAATCGATTTTATAATTTGGAATTGTTATAAATGGATATTGATGAGAGAATTACACTTTTTAGTGATTGTGTAAGTCTTATGTATTGTCTAGCTGTGTTGGATGAATATGATTGTTGTTTGATTTAATTATTGACTTATTTTGCTAAATCGGTAGCTGCTGAATTAATTCTTTAGAGTTTTGAAAAAGAGCTTGATTTGTAGAGAATGATTTGATTTTGAATCAGTTTCCTTGAGATATGAATTGTTGAACTCAGTTTGATTTTGAATTGATTTAGTCTTGAACCCATTGGAAAGAGTTGTTGAATGGTTTAGTTGGGACCCGAAAAGGGTGACAAAGTCCATGTTTTAGGGGAGGTGCTGTAGAAATTTCTATAAAAATCTGAGACTTTGTTTGAAAAGTTATTTAGAAAGATTTGGATTTTAGAAATTATATCGTTTGATTTATTAATAAAATAGTTATGTTTTCGGGTTTAGTTTATTTAAGAAAATTATATGCCTTGAGTTCGATTTATTTAGAAAAGAATTATTTTCTGATTTTAAATTACTAAAGAAAAGTATTATGTTCTAATATCGATTTTAAATATAAAAAGGGTTTATATTTTTAGTTGGACTTGAGAATTGGTTTCGTTACAAGTGAATTGGCTTTGAATTGGATTTGGAACTTGTGACTTATATGATATGGTTTTATATTAAATTCTTTTTCTATTACTCAAACCAAAAGCTATGATTTTAAAATAATTTTTAAGGAATTGAGATAGGTTGTTCTCCCCTAAAATCTTGAGACTCTGCTGTGAAATATCATTACCAAATCCTTATTTTAAAATGAATGATCTTGATGACTTTTGGAAGAGATTTACAATTGATATGATTTTTTAAGTTGTTTGGAGTTTTGGAAAATGTTACCAAGGAAATGGGTTTTTGGTTTTAAAGGAAATTGATTTGAGAATTGAAAATTGATGATGAATTTTGAATGTGGTTGTGAAATGCATTGTTCATTGTCGTAGGGGCTGTGGCAGTCTTCCGTCGACGTTCGGATGTAAGGGCTGTGGCAGTCTCCCGCTCACGTGACATGCATTGATTTGAAAAGTCGCTATGTGCCTTTGGCAAGGGCCGTGACTGTAACATCCCGCATTTTTGGAAACCTAAATATAAATAAATTGTGATTTTATCTTATTAAGTTTAAACTTTATAATTTTAGAAATTATTTTATAAAAAATAATTAAGTAGATTCAGAGATAATTTCATTATAAACCAATTAAGATTATTAAGTAATTTTATATAATGGAATATTTTGTATAATTTTAGTAATTGAAAAAAAAAGAATTGTATAATTTAATTTAAGTAACTTTTATTCTTAAAAGGTTACGATTTATTTTATTAATTTGATATCTTATTTTATAAATTAATCAAATAAGAAAAATTAAATTAGTTTTATTAATATTTGAAGTTAAGTTAATTAATATTTTTGTGTAAATTTTTATAATTGGTTATTTTATATAATTTCAAATTAGAATTCAGTAATGGAAGTGTTATATAATTAAATTTAAGAAATTTCTATTATGAATAAATTATGGTTTATTTTATTAGTTTAAGCTCTTAGAGATTAATTTATTAGAAATAATTAAATAGATATTTGTAAATACTTTAAGTTTAAGTCAATTAATATTTATGTACAATTTTTATTTTAATTAG
>NC_029787.2:74997955-75010015 GCF_000816755.2 Arachis ipaensis
TCGTTTTAAAAGTAATCTTTATAACATTATATTTAAATTCTAAATAGTTATTCTATCACAAATATTTTGTAAAATTATTATATCATTCGTATACGCTAGTCCTAAAAATTCCTAATATTAACCCTAATATCACAAATTTCCTAATTGATACCCTAATTTCACAAAACGCACGCTACATACGTTCAGAGAAAAGGAAAGAAACGAGAAGCAGAGGGAAAAACGGGAAGAAGAAGAGAAGAGGAGGGGAAGGGAGTCGCTGCACCTCGCCTGCCTGTCGCCGCTGTTAGTTCAGCTGCCGTCGAGCTCGCAGCAACCGTCGCCATGGAGACAGCCACCATCATCTCCCAAGTTGCGTCGTCGATTAGGTTGGGGAGAGAGAGAACCGTGAACAACCAGAGGAGGAGAAGAACGCTTGGTAGTGGGTGTTCTCTTAGTCATCGTCGTCGAAGGATGCTCCACCGCAGCCGCCGGAATCACGAGTTGAGGTAGAGGAGGAGGCTATCTTCCCTGTTGTTGTAGTCACCGTGATGCTGCTGCTATGGCTTCGTTTCTTTGTTTTCTTTAATTACTAATTAAGTTGCAGCAGCTGTGGACTGTTACGATTGATTCTCTGAAAGAATCGTTGCTGCTGTGAACTGTTTCAGCTACTGTCCTGGTAGAACACCTACAAATGTTTTTGTATCGATTTAGCCACCGTTACTGCGATTATTGTTAACTTCACTGCTGTGGAAGGTCATCCGCGTTACTGTTGCGGTTGCTGCCACGAATTAGGAATAAAAGGGACTGTTGCGTTAAATTTTGCGATTGCGACATCGAGGTAGGGAGTTTAATTAAACAGTTTTAATTTAAGAATCCCACAAAGTTTATTGAGTAAATTGAAAATAGGTTTAATTATTGTGAGTGATTAATTGATGATATGGATGCTGAATTGTGCCTATGAAGTGTGACTGGAATTATTGATTAGTGATATTGATTGATTATGTGGATTGTGAACTGTTTGACGGATTGCTGAATCCTGATGGATTATGTTGGATTTGTTACTGTTGAGTTGGTTATATGATTATTGTATTGGTGATGGATTTAGTTGATGATTGATTGGAATTGAGTTTAGAGAATGTTTAAAGGATTGAATTTGAGATGTTGAATTGCTTGCTGAAAAATTTGAGTTTTGAAATTAAATGGCAACTTTGAAAGTGAACCAGCAACTTAATAGAGATTGGAAAATTATGAGATTAAAAGCTGATCGAACTACAACAAGTATAGTTATTAATATTCAATTTTGAAGGTTTCGTATCAACTAGAGAATTAGTTATGATTTTTCAAAGTTGAACTCTAAAATCTGATTTTCTGCATAATTTTAAACGAAGTCAGAAACTTTGAAAAGCTATAACTAATTATGTAATGATCGGAATTGTATGAGACCATGTCTGGGTTAAACTTATGAATATAAGGAACTAAACTGGAAAATTTGAGATCTTTTTGTTAATTATACAATTTATGGCAAATTTTTAAAGTTAGGTTGTTAAATCTGTCCTGCAGCAGAAAATGTCAAACAGGGCAGCAACTTGTGTGTCTTGCTGCAACTTCTACAAGCTGAGTTTTGGAGCAAAACTAATTTTTTTATAAAATTTGATTAACTTAATTTATTTTTCTAAAACTTCAAAATTTTAGGAGTTAAGGATTGGGAGTTGTGAAATTTTGAATATTGGTGGTCAAAGTTGAAAAGAACAGATTTCAGCAAGCTATGCATCAACTTCCAATGCTTTTAACTCTGAGAATTGAATAATAATTGGATTGCAACCAGGACACACTTGTTTCTGGATGAGCTAGGAGTTTCCAAACCAAAATTTAGCTTAATTGGAGTTTTGTAATAAAAGTTATTCAAATTGGAAAGTACTAAGCTTGTTGGTTTCTAAAACAGATTCTGACATATTTTTACCTAACTTCCAGGTTATGTAACTTCATTAAAAATGGTATTAACCCAGAACCAATTGAGAAAGAAACCTGGATGAGTGAAGTTGAACCATATTAATTCTTAAGGTCATTGGATTTAACTTGGATTTTATATTGAATTTTGAATATCACATGCTGCTGCTGTTTTCTGGTTTTATGCACTATAGAGCAGTCACGGTTTTTTCTCTATTTCTAAAGCTAGAGAAATCAGAAAATTATGATCTTTGATTTGTTAGAAAGCTTATTTCATGATGAATGTCTGGACATAAAGTTTGCACAATTTTGAGTTTAACTGCTATATTAAAAATAGAAAAGAAAATAGAGTGTTGAGGATGTCTTGGTGACAGTTATGAGTTTGTAAAATTAAAGATGAACCTTAGCGTTACATGGCTGATTCAATGTTGAAATTTGTTTGATTCTGAATTGATGTGATGCTGGAAAGGTTGAAAAGAGTTTGGTAAATTGTTTGGTTTGGACCCGTAAGGGTGGTTAAGTCCTATTTTCAGAAGAGATCATGTCCGAATTTTTATAAAAGTATAAGGACTTAATCAAAATGAATACTTAAGGCTCATTTAAAGACGATAACTTTACTGATTCTTTTGAGAAAAGATTACTTGATCTATGAGATTGTTGGCAAGGGCGTGGATCTTGTCCCGCTTGTGTATTTGTAATTATAAAAGAAAAAGGAAAGAGTAAAGTACTTATTGTATGATTATCTGTTGCTTGAGGTAACCCAAGAGATATTTGTTTATTTACCTGTTGCTTGAAGCAACCCAAGAGATATTTGTTTATTTATTTGTTGCTTGAAGCAACCCAAGAGATATTTGTTTATTTATTTGTTGCTTGAAGCAACCCAAGAGATATTTGTTTATTTTTAGATATTTGTTTATTTGTTTTTTCACTTAGGCAAACCAATTACAATATACACACCCAAACAATGTCACATAGATGCATATGATGAATGTCTAGTCCTAGTACAGGCCATGAGCTCAAGTGTCGGTTAGCACTTGCATTCCCGACATTTAATTTTCTGTTCGCAAGAGTATATATTCCTGCAAGTAGAAAGTAGAGGCTGTCTCAATAGAGCTGCTAATAATTATATGCACATTTATTTGAACAGAAAATCATATCTGGAAAATTGTGAACTCGTGACCAGATAAATGTCGGGAATGCAAGTGCTAACCGACACTTGAGCTCATGGCCTGTACTAGGACTAGACATTCATCATATGCATCTATGTGACATTGTTTGGGTGTGTATATTGTAATTGGTTTGTCTAAGTGAATAATTATGTTAACTGCTGATTGCTATACTTGATGTAATTGCTCTTGATTTTGTTTGAACCTCATTACTTGTGTTTATAACTAATTGGCTGGATTGTGGTGAATTGGGTGTTGACTGAATTGCTTGGGCCTGAGGCCGTGACTGGTTTGTGGTTGAGGTCTAGTACTGTATAAAGTATTTGACTGGTTCAGTATAGACTTAATGAACCTATGCTTGGAACAAGATGATCATTTATACCGTGTAGGTAACTTCTTTTATGTTTATGGACTAGTAAAGTTTGAAAAATCAAACTCTTACAGCATAGACTTAATTGAACCTATGCTTGAGACAAGTTGGTCATTCATACAGTCTAGAAAAACTTTTAAAATTTTTATAAGGGAAAATATGGGTTTAGGATTCTGGATAATTAACTGATGCTTTAATAAGATTTTGGATTTTTGAATGTTAAGTCGTTGGTTTTCAAACTAAAAGGTTTATAAGGCGAGTAAAGATCACTACGAATGAAAACAGTTTTCTCTTAACTATCTCTGAACGAAATTAACTATTTGCGCTTTATTCTTTACTTTCACGGCATTCTCGACCTCTACTGAGAACATGTGGTTTGGTTCTCACCCCCAAATTTTCCACCCTTTCAGTGACACAGGTTTGAAGACGCAATTTGAAGCTGTGAGCAATTAGTAGGTTTTCTTTATGGTTTAAATTGCTCTTATAGAGTCTCCTCGCTGTTATCCTTTGAGATTTTATTTCACAGAGGGGTAGGTTTGGTATATTGTATTTGAGTTTCATTTGGTTTCTTTTGTATAAGAATTATTATTAATAATATTTATGTGATTATTATTACTTGTAAATATTTGAATTATGACTTTAATGAATAAAAACAAAATTTTTTGGCATTTTCTTAAAACTGAAACGCGAAATCGATACAAAGGCTCAGTAATTAAGTAGTTAATATTAAAAAAAGGTCACGTAACGTTCTTTCTAGTAGATATGCCCTGACTTAAGCAAGGTATTTTGTTGGAAGGGATGTTACAATATGGTATCAGAGCAGTCCTTCATGTAGAGCCTTGGGAGTGGACTGACTATGCTTCATTGCATACTCTGAGTGTCTGTCATGCCTTAAGACTTGTCTTGGTGATGAGAGTTTATGTTTTACATGCATGACTGTCTGGTGATTAATGCTATTAGTTTACCATTGCATACCTCATGATATTAAGTTTGGCCAACTTAATACTAATGATTTATGTATATGGAACACTAATGGGTTATCATAGACGAAATAGAAGTGATAGGTAATGCGAATCACAAGATTTTGGGAACGTTAGAAACTAAGTTCTAGAGATTAGTTTCGTTTCGATGTATAATCTTTATTCGTGCTTCTTGTTATTTCTTTCTTTATGAATTGTATTGGAATTTCTGGTTTTTATCTCTTTCTTGCCAACCTTGCATTATCATTCGTGCATGTCCTTGCTTGACTCTATATCTGGTTGTTGCTTGAATCTTTTGAAATATTTACCCTTACCTTACAAACTCTATCTTCCTTGTTCTAAACTCGGATTTATTTCGGTGCAACATATCATTTCTTGTAATTTCCTTCTTGGGTGCTTGTTTCAGATTTTCTTCGAGAACAAAAAATTTTAATTTAAATCTTTTCTTATTTGACTATATCCACAACCCTTGCTTAAATTTTGATGGGATTATTTTTTAATTCAGCCTAGACTTTCTTACATAAACTCTGAAACTTATTTATATAGTTTAATCTTGTTTATTTGTGATATACCACTTATCTTTTATTGATTTATAGAAAATTTTATTCCAGAATTTATTCTTTGAATAGAACCTGATTTTTTTTCCAACTTTATTATAATTCTATGGCTATCCTTACCTAATTATGTACTTAAGTATCCTTCAAGATTTTTAAAGAAAATATTTTACCCTTAATACCAAACAAGCTTTAATTTACAAACCACCCATGATTTGTTTTGATATGAAATTAAATCGGTATAACATATTATTTATAAACTCCACCTATGTTACACTTGTGGTACATAGCCGGTCCCAAGCCCAGATAAAAGAGGAGGGTTGTGTTAGGTCTTCGACAACCAACATAAAAATATAGTCGAACCCCATGACATGAATCAAAGACATTATTGCGCTAAAGCTAGGTCGTTGCCCAGAAGTAACGCGCTGTATGGCTCGAGTACGATGTCAAATGAGCAAAAGCTGCTGCATCGGTGCCCGGATGTAGTGTTAAATGAGCAAGGGTTCTCGCGTTTTTGTGAACGAACGAGGGTAAATAAGCTAGTTCACAAAGTAAAAGGTAAATGTCAGAGCGACAGAAGGTTGAGATTTGGAACATGGAACATAGGCACTCTAACAGGAAAGTCCATGGAGGTGGTGGACACCATGACAAGGAGGAAGATTAACATTATGTGCCTACAAGAAACAAAATAGGTTGGTGCGAAGGCTAGGGAGTTGGATACTTCTGGCTTCAAACTTTGGTATACAGGAAAGGTGAAGAACAGGAATGGGGTTGGAATAATTATGGATAAGCAGTGGAAGAAGGACGTAGTGGATGTCAAGAGGGTGGGAGATCAGATCACCTCTATCAAACTTGTGGTGGAGGGAGGTGCTTTCCATGTGATTAGCGCCTATGCACCGCAAGTGGGTTCGGACGAACAACACAACATAAGGTTTTGGGAGGATCTAGAGAGTTTGGTTCAAGACATACCTTTGGAAGATAAGATTTTCTTAGGAGGAGATTTAAATGGCCATGTTGGTAGAGAAGTGACTGGATATGGGAGTATTCACGGAGGCCATGGTTTCGGGGTAATCAATACCGAGGGTAAAACTATTTTGGACTTTTCCTCAACCTTTGATCTTCTCATCGCAAATACTTATTTTAAAAAGAGAGACAAACATCTTATAACCTATAAGAGTGGCATGACAAGCTCTCAAATCGACTTCTTCCTGTTGAGGAGAGTCGACCGAAAATTTTGCATTAATTGTAGAATTATCCCGGGAGAGAGTTTGACAACACAACATAGGGTGCTCGTCATGGATTTCCGCGTTGAGCAAAAGTTGAGAAAAAGATATTATACGAAGAACCCAAGGAGGAGGTGGTGGCGGATGAAAGGTGAGGAACAAAGAAGCTTCCTAAGATAGGTAGGAGAAGAGGCAAAGTGGGATGGAAATGGAAGTGCGGAAGAGATGTGGAGGGAAATGGCAGAAGTTATTAGAAGAACAGCAAAAGAAAGATTTGGTGAATCTAAAGGAATAGAACCAAGAGACAAGGAGTCCTGGTGGTGGAATGCCAGTGTACAAGAAAAGATAAAGATAAAAAGGGAGTGCTTTAAAGAGTGGTCTTTATGCCGCAACGCAGATAACTGGGAAAAATATAAGGCGGCTAAGAAAGAGACAAAAGTGGCTGTAAGTGAAGCAAGAACAAGAGCATATGAGGGTCTCTACCAGTCTTTGGGCACAAAAGAAGGAGAAAACGGTATATATAGAATTGCAAAGAGCCGTGAAAGAAGAACGAGAGATTTGGATCAGGTTAAGTGCATAAAGGATAAGGATGGAGAGGTGTTGGCTCAAGAGGAGAAGATTAAGGAAAGGTGGAAGAGCTACTTCTATGAGTTATTTAATGAGGGACAGAAGACTCTTTCGATCCTTGGTCGATTATGCACAAGGGAAGAAGATCAAAACTTTGACTACTATCGAAGAATTCGAGACTTCGAGGTAAAAGAGGCTCTAAAGCAGATGAAAAATGGCAGGGCAGTAGGACCTGATAATATCCCGATTGAGGTTTGGAAGGGTCTTGGAGAAAAAGGCATCAACTGGTTAACCAAGCTTTTTAATGAGATTTTAAGGTCAAAGAAGATGCCTGATGAGTGGAGAAAGAGCACCTTGGTACCTATCTACAAGAATAAGGGGGATATACAAAGTTGCAAAAACTATAGAGGGATCAAGCTTATGAGTCATACCATGAAGTTATGGAAAAGGGTGATAGAACGGAGGTTGAGAAAAGAGACATAAGTAACAGAGAAACAATTTGGATTCATGCCAGGCAAATCTACCACTGAAGCGGTATACCTTTTAAGAAGGATGATGGAGAGGTATCGTAGTAATAAAAGGGATCTACATATGGTGTTTATTGATTTGGAAAAAGCGTATGATAGGGTACCAAGGGAGGTCTTATGGAAGGTTTTAGAAAAGAGGAGGGTAAGGATCGCATATATTCGTGCAATTAAAGACATGTATGATGGGGCCACAACTAGTGTGAAGACTCAAGGTGGTGTGACAGAGGAATTTCCTATTGGTATAGGATTACACCAGGGATCATCCTTAAGTCCATACCTTTTCACATTAGTCTTGGAAGTACTCACAGAGCACATCCAAGAGCCTATGCCATGGTGCATGCTTTTTGCCGATGATTGATGTGTGGAAAACGATCCAACACAAAACTCACTGGCAAGTGTACCGGGTCGCATCAAGTAATAATAACTCACGTGAGTAAGGTCGATCCCACAGGGATTGAAGGATTGAGCAATTTTAGTTTAGTGGTTGATTTAGTTAAGTGAACAAGAGTTGATTTGAGTGATTTGTATCCAACAGAAGCTAAATTGCATGAAATATAAAGGGAGAGGGATAATTGACGGGAATTTAAAGTGCAGAAGAATTAAAAGAGCTGAATCTTAAAGTGCAAGTAATATAAATTGCAGAAACTTAAATTGCAAGAAACGTAAATAACTGAAACTTAAAGTGTAAGAAATGTAAATGACTTGAATCATAAAAGGATTTGGGTTTCGGGATTGCAGAAATTAAACAAGAAAAATTAAATGACAATCAGTAAAGAAATAGAAGAAGAATTAAGATGCAGCAGATTTAAACAAGAAAAGGGAAAACTACTTTGAAAACCAAACAGAAAGTAGAATGCAGCTCAATTGCAGTAATTAAAGGGAAATTGAAGATCTCAGGGGTGTAGGAGACTAGAAAACAAGTCTAGATCTCAAATCCTTCCTTGATCTAATGAGAATAATTTCTAAAGAAATAGAAGAGTAAATTGCAGAAGAAGTAAAAGAAAGCACTAAACAGAATTTGGATTCAAATCACAGTTTCTAGAATTATGCAGTAAAAACAAAGAGATCTCAAGGTGAGATTGAAACAGAATTTCTTCAATTCTCCACCCAAGATTCAAACAAAGCTTTTCAGAAAAGAAAACAAGAAAACCCAAAGGAAGAGATCTCAATTCTCCTCCCAATTCTCTAAGATCCAAAATCAAAGTAAAAACTCTCAAAACTACAAGTGAAAATTCTAAAAGAAGAAAAAGGTTCTTTCTAAATCAAACTAGCTTCTATTTATACACTTCCTATTTTTGGATTTTAGAATTCGGAGTGAGCCTTTTAATTTGGTGAAGAATTGAATTTAAATTGAATTTTGGTTCAATTTTTGGCCCATGGGTGTTTGCTCTCAGTAGTGTGCTCTGCTCCTGGTGAGAGCGCAGCATCATGGCTTGTGTCCTTGGCCCTTTGTAGCATGCCAAGCTTGGGCAGCACCAGCGTAGTGCTCTGCTCTCCTTGAGAGCACAGCATTGGTGCTTTAAGGGAGAGGCTCCTGGTTCGAAACCTTGGAGAAGCGTTGTTGGCCCCTTTCTTTTGTGCACAAAGTGGTGCCTCCCTCCTCTTTTCCTTGAGGTGCATGGTTCGAATCCTTGTGAGTGCACTCAAGCTAATTTTGGCTTATTTTCTTGCAAGGGTAGCGCTTCCCTTAAGCCCCTTGCTAATGAGTTCGAACCTTGTGGCTTTCACTAGCAAACTTTTTCTTTGAATTTATTTTTGGAAGGCCCCCGATAATGCTCTTGACAAGAGCGGTGCATCATGCTTCTCCCCTTTCTTTCTTGGTTCATTATTGTGCTCAGCTCTCAAGGAGAGCGTAGCATCCAAGCCTTGCTTCCTTGGTTCATTATTGTGCTCCCTTGGAGAGCACTAAGCTCTTGGAGAGAGCATTGTGGCTTTCCTCCTTCATTGTGCCACGCTTCTTTGTTTCTTTTGCCACACTTTTCTCTTTCTTGGGCCACGCTTTTTAGGCTACGCTTTCTTATTTTCTTTTCTTCATCTACAAGTAATCAAAACAACCAATCAAAGTATCACCAAATTCACAAGGTTTATAAATCATTTAAAAATCAATTAAATTTAGCTTAAACCTCATGATTTAGTATCAATTAAAGGGTGGTTGATTGATTCAAAGAAACCATGCAATACCAGTCCAAATTACTAACTTACAATGCAAGAAAGTGCATAAAACCTAATGAAACAAGTGCAAAATTGCTTGAAAAACTATCATATGATGACTTGTCATCACAACACCAAACTTAAAACTTGCTTGTCCCCAAGCAAGCATTAAACATAAGAGAAGATAGAATGAAATAGAGAAGTATGCATGTCCTTATTTAATAGATAGCTGAATTTGGTTCATGGGGTTTTATGCAGATCAATGGTAGCTCATTTATTACTTACTGCTAAATAAACAATGTTTCCCCAAGGGTTCACTAAGGTTGCTGCTCCAATGCTTTACTTTTTGCTTACTTCCCTTGCTAATTTTTCCTTCTTTATTTTTGCTTAGAGCTTATTGTTCATTGAAGGCTTGGTGGTAAATGTTGCAGCAGCCTTTTGCTTAGTTTTGCTCAGCATTTCTTCACCACAGACACATGGCTCACATTTTCTTCCTAGGATCATTGATGCCCAGCATCTCTTTGGAATACTAAATGTTTTGTAGCTAGGTTGCTCTTTATTGTGGACTTTCAGTTGGCAATCCCAGATCAGTTGATCTAAGTGGCCAAGTTTTGAAATACTCCTTAGAACTTACTTGTCCAAGCATATCCTAGTACAAAAACACCACCGGCATGTGTCCTAGGGTCCAAGCTATTGGTGTCTAGCCTTATTGTTTATTTCTTTGCCACTTTTTGGCTTTTCTTTTTCTTTTTCTTTTTGTTTTGATTCATTCTCAAGGGACTTTCATTAATTGAAAGCATTATAATAGCAAACTAGCTTAGGCTTCAAGGAACATGTCATTATGCAGCATTTATTTTATGAGCTAACAATTTAATCAAACACATACCACTACTAACTTTCATTCTAACTTTTGCAACATTGAACAATTACTTTTCTAATTCAAACATCTCTCTTTTATTCAAACAGCAAAGGGAACAAAACAAAATTCAAGCAAATGAAGGATGACAATTATTATGCAGATCACTTTCAAGCAAAAAAAACATATGCAAAACAAAGAGCAATTGAAGGCATATCATGTTTCAGATATACATCTTCCTTATTTAGTTTGAAATTATGAAAGAACTTCACCACCTTCTAGTTGTCATGTCCCTGGTCGTTGCTTGATTCTCCCTTCTTCTTCTTTCTCTTCCAGAGCTTGGAGTAGTCTTGAACTTCTTCACTAGGGCACCTTCTATCCCAGATAGGATCTATGAGACCTGAGAGCCTAGCTGCCTCCAATCTTTGATACATCATGTCTGTATAATGCTGGGTCTTTGCTTTCTGTCGGTCTCTTAAGTCTTGGCACAGCTCAAATGGTTTAATTTGTGAATTTAGTCCTAGCATACAGTGGGTCAAATAATCCAACTTTGCTTGTGTATTTTCATCATGCTCCATTCGCTGTACTTGTCTAGTCTCTCCAATGGTATGATGAATGTTCTTCCACTGATACAAGTTGTGAGTATATTCCCCATATTTGGCTTGGCTCAGGTACAGTTTATCATATGATTCTCGGAATTCTGTTGATTATTCCTTCTGCCCTTCAAGAATCCTTGCTTGGAACTTTTGTTGTTGAGCCATCATTTGTTGATGCCAGCTTGCTTGTGTTTCCTCCATTCGGTGCTGCCAAGCTTCATTTTGCTATCTATCCTTCAAATATTACTCCCGGTGCTCTAGATATTGCTCTTGTTGCCTTGAATAATGCTCTTATGCTCTCACATTTTGTTGTGATATTTCCTCAAGAGCTCTTTGTAATTGACTCATGTCTGTGGCACCGTGAGCTTGCTCTTCCTCCTCTTCTGATCTTCTTCTCCTTTGGGGTCTTTCTTCTTGATCATCATCCTCAGTAATTCCTTCCATGTTTTTTTTTTTCTTTGTGATTCCCTTCCCCTTTTTTACTTTCTCTGTGTCCTCATCTTCAAAGATCACTCCAGCTTTGTTGTATAGCCTTAGAATGGTGCTTGGGTGACCAAGCCTAGTTGATTTGTTTGTGCTTTCAGCTATCTCTTGAATACTGTTGGCTATGAGTTGTGCGAGGTTGATTTCTCCTCCATGTAGGATGCTATATGTCAAGAGTGCTCGCTTGATTGTGACCCCTGAGGTGTTTCCAATAGGAAGTATAGATCTCCTTACTATCTCATACCACCCCTTGGCCTCAGGAATGAGATTTATTCTTTTCAAGTGGCTTGGGATTCCTTTTGAATCTCTTTCCCAGTCTGTGTCTTCCAAGCATATCCCCTGTAAGATCTCATCAGGGTCATTCTCTTCCTGCAATCTGGCTTCATAGCTGAGCTCTTCATAAGTTATGGTTCTTAACTTCAGGACTCTTGTAATGGATGCTGGACTGAAATCCACTTCAACTCCTCTAACATAACTTTTGTAAGGGATACTGTCTTCGCTCTCTTTCACATCATTTGCATAAAATTCCCTGATCATGACTGCACTAATCTTGATGAGAGGATCGCATAGAAGATCCCACCTTCTTTCCATAGTGATTTACCTCATGATGGGGTATTCCCCGTCTCTCAGCTCAAAACCCCTCTCATGAATGATGTGCTTT
>NC_029787.2:75010831-75026470 GCF_000816755.2 Arachis ipaensis
TCCCTAGTGATTTGCCTCATGATGGGGTATTCCCCGTCCCTCAGCTCGAAACCCCTCTCATAAATGATATGCTTTGTTTTCATGAACCTATGATATTTTCTTTCATGAAACTAAGATCTAAACTTTCTTATATCATAGGATGGGGGTTCGGTTACCATTGGTTCCTTGCCCTGTCTTCTCCTTGAACTTGATGAAGCCATAAATTCAATTAGAAGGAAGAGGCAAGGGTGGATTTGTGGTTGGTTGAGGTATGGTTTTGTGGTGCAAAGAGGACGAAGAAAGAAATGTTGCTATTGAGAGGGAAATGGGACGTTTTTAGGATTGCACAAGGTGGAACAAGGGCTTATGATTGTGAGGAAGACTTGTAGGAACATGTGATGCAAGAAATGTCCCAACCTATTTATAGGCAAGGCATTAAAGCTTTGGACAAAGACCATACTTGAAGAGGGATTCGGTCATGACTTATGAAGGGTGGAGATTGAGTTAAGCAACATAGTAACTTCATGAGATGAACGACTTGCATGTTCTCTTGAGGATTGACAAGGATTCTCTTCCCATTGGTTGCATGAGGTTCGTCCTCCAAGGTGGCTAGCATGCAGATTTTTACTTTCCAAGATAGACACACCTCTCTAGGCACATGTGACCCTTCTCTCTTGGCTTGTCATAGCCATGTCTTCGTCTTGTCTTTACCTCAACCTTCTTTTTCCTAATTAAATCAAAATGGTAAGCTTTAGGACACAACTGTAGCACGGTGATAAAGTGGTGAGTGCTTAGATTATTTATTATGTTTCTTAGTCATAAAAGATCAATTGTGTCCCTTACTTAGTGACCCAAGGTTTGGTGAACACTAAACTTGTCTCTTGCTAAGGGATTAATGTCAAATGCAAGCAATTTATCACAATTGATACCTTCATCATAAGATATAATTCATTTTCTATCATAAATTCCTGAAATGAACAATGTATGATCCATCTATGCATGACTTTGATTCTATAAACAAAAAATGATTCTTCTGAAAATTAGTACATATGCAGACACCAAACTTAATGTTTGGTTATATACTTCATCGAAATGACTAAGCATGTGGTCTAAGAATGCTTGAAAAGCTAATTTTGTGTGCTGTCAAGCACACCAAACTTAGAAGTTTGGCATGTGCTTCAAAATAATGTATGCATCTGTCAAGTATGTCTAATAGAGTTCAAAATCATGCTAAGGTGGTCATAATTTATTGAATTTAAAACGAACAAGAATCTTAAATCATGGGTTGCCTCCCATGGAGCGCTCTTTTATTGTCATTAGCTTGACATTGGACCCCCCTTTTATGGTGGTTGATGACTGTAGTGTCTCAGCTTGTCCCCCCTCACTGTGAGCTTCCTTTTTGTTCCTTGATGCTCAATTTCAGCATGCTCAAGTGAGAGTATTTTGCAAACTGTGTAGTAGTCATTGGCTTGCTGGCTTGTTCCTAACTGTTGATAGATCAACTGTACTTCATCACCCTTGGAGAACCCCTCAGTTGGGATTTTCTTGTTCTTCCACCCCTTTTGAGTCTTTTTCTTGCTTTTCTTTCTTCTTTTTGTTGATCCTTCTTCTTTGACAGTGGACTTTGTTTTGGGATTTTCCTTCTTAGTGGTCAACACTTCAATTTCTTCTTGAGTTCCTTCATCACTCTGCATCGTCTCATTCTCTTTTCTTCTTGTTGTTTTGTCTGTTTCTTACTTCAGAAGGTGATTACGGGTTGTCTTATTGATTCCTTCCTTCCATTGCAAGTCTTCCTTGTCAGTTTTCGTGCAATTCTTCTTTTCATCAATGAGCTGTGTTTCTGGAAATACATTCAGAGTGATGCTTTCATCATGCATTCTGAGGGTCAGCTCTCCTTGCTCCACAACTATAATGGCCCTAGCTGTGGCCAAGAATGGTCTTCCAAGTATGATGGAATCACCTTCATCCTCATCTGAGTCTAAGACCACAAAGTCTGCAGGGAATATGAATTTATCCACCTTAACTAGAAGGTTTTCAATCACACCCCTAGGACAGATCACTGACTTGTCCACTAATTCTAGAGACATTTGTATTGGCTTCACTTCCTCTATGCACAGCTTTCTCACCAGAGATGAGGGCATCAGATTGATACTAGCCCCTAAGTCACACATTGCCTTGTTGATGATCATACTGCCGATGGTACAAGGTAGAAGGAAACTTCCAGGATCTTCAAGTTTGGGTGGAAGCCCTTTTTGAATTAATGCCCTGCATTCTTCACTGAGTAGTATATTTTCGTTCTGATGCCAACTCCTCTTCTTGTTAATAAGCTCTTTCAGAAATTTGGCATTTAGAGGCATCTGCTCTAGTGCCTCAGCCAGTGGAATGTTTATCTCCAATTTCCCGAAAGTCTCAAGGAACTTATGAAAGTATTGATCCTTTGCTTCTTTGTTGAATCTTTGGGGATATGGCAGTGGAGGTGTAAAGCTCTTTTCTGCTTGCTGCTGTCCTTGGGTTTGTTCCTCCTTTTCTCCCCTTGAATTGTGTGGCTAGCTGTCCTTCTCTTTGAGCTTTTCTGGGACATTTTTGCTTGTTGTCATGTCCTTGTTGCTAGCTTCCACTTTCTCTGTTGGCTCTTTGTTGCTGTCCATAGCTTTCTTGGTTGCTTCTTTGTTGTCCACCAATATCTTTCCACTCCTTAGCTGTATAGCTTTGCACTTTCTTTTGGATTAGGAATGGTGTCGCTTGGTAATAAACTTGATGGCCTTTCAATAGCAATTTGCTTAGAAAGCTGTCCAATCTGTCTCTCCATATTCTTCATGGAAGCTTTCTGGTTCTTTGTTGTCATCTCTTGGTGTTTCATCATTTTCTCCATTAAGAGCTCCAAATTGGTGATCCTCTGAGAGTCTTGTGAGATTGGTTGGTTGTGAGATGTTGAGGGTTGATGATAAGTATTTTGATTGGTGGCTTGGTTATTAGACAGATGATGGTTAGAATTGGGGTAAGTGTTTTGTGGTTTTCTGTATGTATTTTGGTTATTATTCTACTGGTTGTTGTGGTTTGTGTTTTTCCAACTATTTTAGTTTGAATTCCTTTGCCATGACTGTTGAGTCTGAGTGTGATTGTCTTCCCATCTGAGGTTGGGGTGGTTCTTCCAGGAGGGGTTGTAAATGTCACCATAAACCTCATTTGGCCCAGAATTTTGGTTGTACGTGTAATTCACTTGTTCCTGCTATTGGTCTTCACAAGCTTCTTCACCTTGCCCCCATGTGGTTGATGGTTGGCTTGTGTTGACTGCTACAACTTGGAAGCTATCAATCCTCTTGGCCATTTGCTCAAATTGTTGCTGAATCTGCTGCTGCATCATTTTGTTTTGAGCTAGGATTGAGTCCACTCCTTCCAACTCCATTACTCCTTTTCTTTGTGATGGTTGGCGTTGCCTTTGGTGAGCGAAGAAATACTGGTTGTTAGCCACCATATCAATGAGATTTTGGGCCTCCTCTGCAGTCTTCATCAATCGTAAAGAGCCCCCTGCTGAGTGATCCAAAGCTTCCTGAGATTTCAATGTTAAGCCTTCATAAAAATTCTGCAATATGTCCTATTCATTGAACATTTCAGGAGGGCACTTCCTGATTAGAGCCTTGTATCTCTCCCATGCCTCATAGATGGGTTCAGTATCCATCTGTGTGAATGTTTGTACTTCAGTCTTCAACCTGATAATCCTTTGAGGCGGGTAAAATTTGGCAAGGAACTTGCTCACTAGATCTTCCCAATTGTTGATGCTGTCTCTTGGGAAGGATTCCAACCATTGAGTAGCTTTGTCTCTGAGGGAAAATGGAAATAACAGTAGCTTGTAGCTGTTAGGATGCACACCATTGGTTTTGACAGTATCACAAATCCTTAGGAAAGTAGACAAGTGTTGGTTCGGATCTTCAAGTGGTACTCCTCCATAGGAGTAGTTATTTTGAACCAAGGTGATGAGTTATGGCTTCAATTCAAAATTATTTGCATTAACATTTGGGGTAAGAATGCTACTCCCACAATGTCTAGGATTTGCAAATGTATAGAAAGCCAAAACTCTTCTCTGAGGTGAATTGTTGTTGTTGTTGGCTGCTCCTGCTGGTGGATTTGTTGGGTTTGTTAAGTGTTCCTCCATGTCTTGGAATTCTTCTTCTGAATCCTTTTCTCCAACAATGCCTTTCCCTCTTTCTACTCTTCTCAACCTCCGAAGGGTTCTTTCGTCTTATTCACAAAAGGTGAGTATAGCTCCCCTTGTCCCTGACATACAAACCAATCATAAAAATCTCACAAAACCAGAGAACCAGGAAATCTTCACTTTATTGCTAAAGTGATGTTTTAGTTAGCTTAAGCGAAAATTCAAACAAGTAGTGTGTTAGTCAAAAATTAAAGAAACAGAAAAGAAAAAGTGCTTGATCTAGACCTCCACTTCACTTAATCATTGTCAATCTAATCAATCCCCGGCAACGGCGCCAAAAACTTGATGTATGGAAAATGATCCAACACAAAACTCACCGGCAAGTGTACCGGGTCGCATCAAGTAATAATAACTCACGTGAGTGAGGTCGATCCCACAGGGATTGAAGGATTGAGAAATTTTAGTTTAGTGGTTGATTTAGTCAAGCGAACAAGAGTTGATTTGAGTGATTTGTATCCAACAGAAGCTAAATTACATGAAATATAAAGGGAGAGGGATAATTGACAGTAATTTAAAGTGCAGAAGAATTAAAAGAGTTGAATCTTAAAGTGCAAGAAATATAAATTGCAGAAACTTAAATTGCAAGAAACGTAAATAACTGAAACTTAAAGTGCAAGAAATGTAAATGGCTTGAATCATAAAAGGATTTGGGTTTCGGGATTGCAGAAATTAAACAAGAAAAAGTAAATGACAATCAGTAAAGAAATAGAAGAAGAATTAAGATGCAGCAGATTTAAACAAGAAAAGGGAAAAGTACTTTGAAAACCAAACAGAAAGTAGAATGCAGCTCAATTGCAGTAATTAAAGGGAAATTGAAGATCTCAGGGGTGTAGGAGACTAGAAAACAAGTCTAGATCTCAAATCCTTCCTTGATCTAATGAGAACAATTTCTAAAGAAATAGAAGATTAAATTGCAGAAGAAGTAAAAGAAAGCACTAAACAGAATTTGGATTCAAATCACAGTTTCTAGAATTATGCAGTAAAAACAAAGAGATCTCAAGGTGAGATTGAAACAGAATTTCTTCAATTCTCCACCCAAGATTCAAACAAAGCTTTGCAGAAAAGAATACAAGAAAACCTAGAGGAAGAGATCTCAATTCTCTTCCCAATTCTATAAGATCCAAAATCAAAGTAAAAACTCTCAAAACTACAAGTGAAAATTCTAAAAGAAGAAAAAGGTTCTTTCTAAATCAAACTAGCTTTTATTTATACAATTCCTATTTTTGAATTTTAGAATTTGGAGTGGGCCTTTTAATTTGGTGAAGAATTTAATTTAAATTGAATTTTGGTTCAATTTTTGGCCCATGGGTGTTTGCTCCCAGTAGTCTGCTCTGCTCCTGGTGAGAGCGCAGCATCATGGCTTGTGTCCTTGGCCCTTTGTAGCATGCCAAGCTTGGGCAGCACCAGCGTAGTGCTCTGCTCTCCTTGAGAGCGCAGCATTGGTGCTTTAAGGGAGAGGCTCCTGGTTTGAAACCTTGGAGAAGCGTTGCTGGCCCCTTTCTCTTGTGCACAAAGTGGCGCCTCCCTCCTCTTTTCCTTGAGGTGCATGGTTCGAATCCTTGTGAGTGCACTCAAGCCAATTTTGGCTTATTTTCTTGTAAGGGTAGCGCTTCCCTTAAGCCCCTTGCTCATGAGTTCGAACCTTGTGGCTTTCACTAGCAAACTTTTTCTTTGAATTTATTTTTGGAAGGCCCCCGATAATGCTCTTGACAAGAGCAGAGCATCATGCTTCTCCCCTTTCTTTCTTGGTTCATTATTGTGCTCAGCTCTCAAGGAGAGCATAGCATCCAAGCCTTGCTTCCTTGGTTCATTATTGTGCTCCCTTGGAGAGCACTAAGCTCTTGGAGAGAGCATTGTGGCTTTCCTCCTTCATTGTGCCACGCTTCTTTGTTTCTTTTGCCACACTTTTCTCTTCCTTGGGCCACGCTTCTTAGGCTACACTTTCTTATTTTCTTCTTTTCTTTATCTATAAGTAATCAAAACAACCAATCAAAGTATCACCAAATTCACAAGGTTTATAAATAATTTAAAAATCAATTAAATTTAGCTTAAACCTCATGATTTAGTATCAATTAAAGGGTGATTGATTGATTCAAAGAAACCATGCAATACCACTCTAAATTACTAACTTACAATACAAGAAATTGCATAAAACCTAATGAAACAAGTGCAAAATTGCTTGAAAAACTATCATATGATGACTTGTCATCAATGATATCGTCCTTATGGGAGAGTCAAGGGAAGACCTAAATAAGAAGTTGGAGTTATGGAGAGAAGCTTTAGAAGTGTATGGTCTGCGCATAAGCCGTAGCAAGTCGGAATATATGGAATGTAAGTTCAGTCCGAGAAGGGAAAACCCTAATATAGAGGTGAAGATTGGAGAAAACACCCTACAAAAAGTTAAAAGTTTTAGGTATCTTGGGTGCATCATACAGGATAATAGAGAGATTGAACAGGATGTAAATCATATGATCCAAGCAGGGTGGTCAAAATGGCGGAGTGCATCTGGTTTTATATGCGACAAAAAAGTGCCTTTAAAACTTAAAGGTAAATTCTATCGCACCGCTATAAGACCGGCTATGATTTATGGTACGGAGTGTTGGGCGGCTAAAGGGGAGTACGAACATAAGCTGAGTGTGGCAGAGATGAAGATGTTGAGATGGATGAGTAATCATACACGATTGGATAAAATAAGGAATGAAGATATAATGGAGAGAGTTGGAGTAGCATCTATTGTGGAAAAGATGGTTGAATCACGTCTTAGGTGGTTTGGACATGTGAGAAGAAGACCGATAGAACATCCAGTCAGGCGGGTGGATAAGATGGAAGATGGACAAGGGGCGAAAGGCAGAGGAAGACCTAAGAAGACCATCCATGAGGTGGTCAAACGAGATCTACATGTAAATGGTCTCTCTGTAGACATGACACATGACAGAGCACAATGGCGTCGTTTGATTCATGTAGCCGACCCCACTTAGTAGGACAAGGCTTTGTTGTTGTTGTTGTTATAACATATTATTTATACTTAGTTTAGTACTTTTGGAAAATGTTGGATTTATATATTTTCTTTTGAAAAAGATAAACTGATTTCCTCTATTTTAAATTGAAGTTGTTCTAAATTGTTGCATTATTTTTCCTAATAATGTTCATATTGAAACTGTTCGATTTAAAATTTCTTCCTAGGCTTTGAACTAACTCCCTTTATGCTCCATTTCATTGCTTATATATATCCATGATTATTGATGATCTCACGTATTCCTTCAAATCCTTGCGAAATACCATCTTGTTCAATTGTGAATTTGAGTATTCCTCCAATTTCTCGCATAAATCTTTCGTGCCGTTTGTCTTTATCTTCTCATATTTCGTATTCCTTATATGCGTTAGTTCTTAGGGACGCAATTTGTACGTGCGGAAAGTAAATCTGGTCAGTATACGAAGTTATAAGGAGTTGTGGAGTTTTGAGGCGACAAGAGGAAGTGGTCATGCTTTGTTAAAAGTTCTGAACGAATATTGTGCCTATTTGATTTTGGATTTTAAAATTTATCTTGTGTTAAGTTATTTTTTCAACTCTTGCATTACCTAGTATATTTTCTTCTATGTTTATGTGATATGATTTTCTTGGTATCTTTAAAATATTCAAAAGAGGATGTGAATATAAATCTTTTCTTCATCTTATATCAATTTTCGAGGACGAAAATTTTTGTAAGTTAGATAGAATGTAACATCCCGCGTTTGGAAACCTAAATATAAATAAATTGTGATTTTATCTTATTAAGTTTAAACTTTATAATTTTAGAAATTATTTTATTAGAAATAATTAAGTAGATTCGGAGATAAATTCATTTTGAATCAATTAATATTCTTAGGTAATTTTATTATTTTGGAATATTTTGTATAATTTTAGTAATTGAAAATAAGAAAGAATTGTACAATTTAATTTAAGTAACTTTTATTCTTAAAAGGTTACGATTTATTTTATTAATTTGATATCTTATTTTATAAATTAATCAATTAAGAATAATTAAATTAGTTTTATTAATATTTGGAGTTAAGTTAATTAATATTTTTGTGTAAATTTTTATAATTGGTTATTTTATATAATTTCAAATTAGAATTCAGTAATGGAAGTGTTATATAATTAAATTTAAGAAATTTCTATTATGAATAAATTATGGTTTATTTTATTAGTTTAAGCACTTAGAGATTAATTTATTAGGAATGATTAAATGGATTTTTGTAAATACTCTAAGTTTAAGTCAATTAATATTTATGTACAACTTTTATTTTAATTAGTTATTTTATGTAAATTAAAATTAAAGTCTCGATGATAGAAAAATAATGAAAGGTTATGATTTAATTTAGATAATTAATATTTCGAGTTTAACTGTATTTTATAAAATGTGATTCGTATGCTTACTTTATAATTTAAATTAGAAATAATTATATGAACTCGTTAATAGATTGATAGAATAAAATCTTATGCATTTTAGAAGTAATCTTTATAGCATTATATTTGAATTCTAAATGGTTATTCTATCACAAATATTTTGTAAAATTGTTATATCATTCGTATATATTTTACGCTAGTCCTAAAAATTCCTAATATTAACCCTAATACCACAAATTTCCTAATTGATACCCTAATTTCACAAAACGAACACTATATACGTTCAGAGAAAAGGAAAGAAACGAGAAGCAGAGGGGAAAATGGGAAGAAGAAGAGAAGAGGAGGGGAAGGGAGTCGCTGCACCTCGCCTGCCTATCGCCGCCGTTAGTTCAGCTGCCGTCGAGCTCGCAGCAACCGTCGCCATGGAGACAGCCACCATCATCTCCGAAGCTGCGTCATCGATTAGGTTGGGGAGAGAGAAAACCGTGAACAACCAGAGGAGGAGAAGAATGCTTGGTGGTGGGTGTTCTCTTAGCCATCGCCGTCGAAGGATGCTCCACTGCTGCCGCCGAAATCACGAGCCGAGGTAGAGGACGAGGCTATCTTCCCTGTTGTTGTAGTCACCGTGATGCTGCTGCTATGGCTTCATTTCTTTATTTTCTTTAATTACTAATTAAGTTGCAGCAGCTGTGGACTGTTACGATTGATTCTCTGAAAGAATCGTTGCTGCTGTGAACTGTTTCAGCTACTGTCCTGGAAGAACACCTACAAATGTTTCTGTATTGATTTAGCCACTGTTACTGCGATTATTGTTAACGTCGCTGCTGTGGAAGGTCATCTGCGTCACTGTTGCTGTTGCTGCCACGAATTAGGAATAAAAGGGACTGTTGCGTTAAATTTTGCGATTGCGACATCGAGGTAGGGGGTTTAATTAAACAGTTTTAATGTAAGAATGCCCACAAAGTTTATTGACTAAATTGCAAATAGTTTAATTGTTTTGAGTGATTAATTGATGATATGGATGCTAAATTGTGCCTATGAAGTGTGACTGGAATTATTGATTAGTGATATTGATTGATTATGTGGATTGTGAACTGTTTGATGGATTGCTGAATCCTGATGGATTATGTTGGATTTGTTGCTGTTGAGCTGGTTATATGATTATTGTATTGGTGATGAATTTATTTGATGATTGATTGGAATTGGGTTTAGAGAATGTTTAAAGGATTGAATTTGAGATGTTGAATTGCTTGCTGAAAAATTTGAGTTTTAAAAGTAAATGGCAACTTTGAAAGTGAACCAGCAACTTAATAGAGATTGGAAAATTATGAGATTAAAAGCTAATCGAACTACAACAAGTATAGTTATTAATATTCAATTTTTAAGATTTCGTATCAACTAGAGAATTAGTTATGATTTTTCAAAGTTGAACTCTAAAATATGATTTTCTGCATAATTTTAAACGAAGTCAGAAACTTTGAAAAGCTATAACTAATTATGTAATAATTGGAATTGCATGAGACCAAGTCTGGCTTAAACTTAGGAATATAAAGAACTAAACTGAAAAATTTGAGATCTTTTTATTAATTATACAATTTATGGCAAATTTTTAAAGTTAGGTTGTTAAATCTGTCCTGCAGCAGAAAAGGTCAAACAGGGCAGCAACTTGTGTGTCTTGCTGTGACTTCTACGAGCTGAGTTTTGGAGCAAAACCAATTTTTTTATAAAATTTGATTAACTTGGTTTATTTTTCTAAAGCTTCAGAATTTTAGGAGTTAAGGATTGGGAGTTGTGAATTTTTGAATATTGGTGGTCAAAGCTGAAAAGAACAGATTTCAGCAAGCTATGCATCAACTTCCAATGCTTGTAACTCTTAGAATTGAATAGTAATTGGATTGCAACCAAGACATACTTGTTTCTGGATGAGCTAGGAGTTCCCAAATCAAAATTTAGCTAGAGAAATCAGAAAATTATGATCTTTGATTTGTTAGAAAGCTTATTTCAAGATGAACGCCTGGACATAAATTTTGCGTAATTCCTAGTTTAATTGCTATATTAAAAACTGAAAAGAAAATAGAGTGTTGAGGATGTTGATGTGTGGAAAACGATCCAACACGAAACTCACCGGCAAGTGTACCGGGTCGCATCAAGTAATAATAACTCACATGAGTGAGGTCGATCCCACAGGGATTGAAGGATTGAGCAATTTTAGTTTAGTGGTTGATTTAGTCAAGTGATTCAAGTATTGGTTGAGTTGTTTGTACTTGGCAGAAACTAAATTGCTTGAAATGTAAAGGGAGAGGGAAGATTTGCAGTAAATTAAAGAGCGGGAAAGTAAAAGTGCTAAATCTTAAAGAACAAGTAAGGTAAATTGCAGAAACTTAGATTGCAAGAAATGTAAATAACTGAAGCTTAAAGTGCAAGAAATGTAAATTGCTTGAATCATAAAAGGAATTGGGAATTGGAATTGCAGAATTTAAACAAGCAAAGGTAAATTGCAATAAACAGAAGAGTAGAGGATTAATTGAATTGAACTAAATCTCAACAGAAAAGTGAAAATGCTTGAAGAGTAAACAGAAAATGACTTGTGCTTAATTTGCAGCAATGTAAAAGAAGGTTGAAGATCTCAGGAGTGGAAGAGACTAGAAAACAAGTCTAGATCTCAAATCCTTCCCTGATCCAACAAGAACAATTGCAAAAGAAATAAAGGAAAGTAAGTTGCAAAGAGAGTAGAAGATGAAGCAGTAAAGTAAACAGAAATTGAAATTCAATTATGCAGAGAAAGTAAACAAGAGATCTCAAGGTGAAATTGAAACAGAAGTTCTTCAATTCTTCACCCAAGATCCAAAGCAAGAAAAGTAAAGAGTGCTCAAGCAAGAACAAGGAAGAAGAGAGATCAATTTCCCTTCCTAATTCTCTAAGATCTAAAATCAAAAGTAAAAGCTCAAAATGAAAATGAAAGTTCAAAGAAAAATTCAAAGTAAAGTCTAGAGGTAAAAAAAAGATCCTAATTACATCAAACTAACTCCTATTTATACACTTTCTATTCTTGGATTTTGGAATTTGGATGGGCTTTTAATTTGGTGAATAAATGAATTAAGTTGGATTTTTCATTGAATTTTAAGCCCATGGAGAATTTGCTTCCAGGAGGATGCTCAGCTCAAGTGGGGAGCTGAGCATTGAAGCTTTGTGTGGGAATCCTTTGTAGCGTGCAATGTTGGGGAAGGCATCAGGGGAATGCTCAGCTCACAAGGTGAGCTGAGCATTGGGGCCTTGTGCGCATGTCTTGCTTCCTGGCCGTGTCACATGTTGCGCCTTGCCTTCCCTGGACCGTGTCAAGCATTTGTGTGATGCACCATGAGTAGCGCTCTCCTCCCTCCCTAGGGTCATGGGTTCAAACCTTGGAGCAAGCATTTGGCAAACAATTTCCTTGAATTTCTTGTGATGAATGCCTGATAATGCTCCCTTGGTGAGCTGAGCATTGTTTTTCCTTTCCTTGTTTCTTGGCTTCAAATTGTGCTCAGCTCACAAGGTGAGCAGAGCATTGAAACATTGCTTCCTTAGATTTTGTTGTGCTCCTTTGGAGAGCACTGAGCTCTTGGGGAGAGCATTGTGGTTTTCCTTCATTGTTGCGCCACACTTCTTCTTTCCTTTGCCACACTTTTTTTCCTTGGGCCACGTTTCTTAAGACACGCTTTCTTCTTTTCTTCTTTTCTTCACCTACAATTAATCAAAACAACCAATCAAAGTATCACCAAATTCACAAGGTTTATAAATCTTTAAAAATTAATTAAATTTAGCTTAAACCTCATGATTTAGCATCAATTAAATGGTGGTTGTTTGATTCAAAGAAACCATGCATTTCCATTCCAAATTACTTACTTAGAATGCAAGAAAGTGCATAAAACCAAATAAAAACAAAGAAAAAGACTAGTAAAACTAGGTTAAGATGACTTGTCATCACAACACCAAACTTAAAACTTGCTTGTCCCCAAGCAAGCACTAAACATAAGAGAAGATAAAATGAAATAGAGAAGTATGCTTGTCCTTATTAGGCAGATAGTTGAATTTGGTTTATGGGGTTTTATGCAGATCAAAAGTATCTCATTTATTACTTGCTGTCAAAACAAACAATGTTTCCTTAAGAGTTCACCAAGGTTGCTGCTACTATGCCTTACTTTCTGCTTATTTCCCTTGTTGGCTTTTTCTTCTTTCTTTTGCATTAAAGAGCTTATTTCTTATTGAAGGCTTGGTGTCAAATGTTGCAGTGGCCTTTGGCTTAATTTCACTCAACATTTCTTCACCACAGACACATGGCTCACCTTTTCTTCCTAGGATCATTGATGCCCAGCATCTCTTTGGATTACTAAATGTTTTGTAGCTAGGTTGCTCTTTATTGTGGACTTTTAGTTGACAATCCCAAATCAGTTGATCTAAGTGGCCAAGTTTTGAAATACTCCTTAGAACTTACTTGTCCAAGCATATCCTAGTACAAAAACACCACAGGCATGTGTCCTAGGGTCCAAGCTATTGGTGTCTAGCCTTATTATTTGTTTCTTTGCCACTTTCTTTGGCTTTTTCTATTTCTTTTTCTTTCTGTTTTGGTTTATTTTCAAGGGATTTTCATTAGTTGAAGGATCATAGCAGCAAACTAGCTTAAGCTTCAAGTAACATGTCATTTTGCAGCAATTATTTTGTGAGCTAACAATTGAATCAAACACATACCACCACTAACTCTCATTCTAACTTTCGCAACATTGAATAACTACTTTTCTAAATCAAACATATTTCTTTTATTCAAACAGCAATGGAACAAAACAAAATACTCAAGCTAATGAAGGATGACAATTATTATGCAGATATTCTTTCAAGCAAAAATTATGCAGATAGCTTTCTTCAGCATGTACTTCCACTTGCAACTAAATGATCATTCCAGCCAGACATAAAGGAATCTCTGAATTAAATCATTACATAACAACAAGGATTAAGTATAAATATAACCTGTTGGGTTGCAGCTTTTCATTCTTCCTTCTGTTTGCTCCTTCTAAGTCATAATGCAAGTGTTCTTTAATTTGTTGGCTATTTTCCTGCATAATCCTCAAAAGTGGCTTATTTCTCAAGCCCTTAAGGTATCTGGTTAATATGCAAAGCTTATTTGTGGGCTTTTGAACTTACTTTGGTGTGTGAACACCAAACTTAGTTCCTTGCCAAGGTCTCTCATGCAGAAAATTAATTATCTGTGAAATCCTTTTTCCATGCTAAAGGTACTAAAACTCTTCATTGGTTGGGTGTTTAACACTACTTTATCCCCTGGTGAAAAGCCTTCAGTAGGGATCTTCTTGTTTCTCCACCCTCTTAGCCTCTTCTTCTTTTCTTTCTCAAAAGATACTCCCTGCCTTGGTGGTTCCTTATCTGAGATGTTGAATTTCTCATCTGGAGGTTTTGGATCTAGTTTCTCCTTGATTTCTTTGGTTTGTTGCACTATCTCTACTGCTTTCAAGCATGGATTTAGAAGTTTTGGAGCTAACTCATTGGCTACCTCCTTCAAACTTTGATCTCTGGCCTTATCCTTCATAGAATCTTTTTCTTGAATGGGCTCATGCAAGGTTTTAAAAACATGGAATGCTAGGTGCTCATCATGCACTCTTAGCAACAATTTCTCCTTTTCAGCATCTATCAATGCTCTGCCCGTAGCTAGGAAAGGTCTCCCCAGAATGATGGGAGTGTTAGGGTCCTCCTCCATATCCAGGATGACAAAATCAGCTGGGAGAAGAAATTTTCCCACTTTTACCAGCACATTCTCTACAACTCCAAGTGCTTGCTGAATGGATTTATCAGCCATTTGAAGAAGTATTCGTGTGGATTTCAGCTCGACAATTTGGAGTTTCCTCATTAGAGACAAAGGCATCAAATTTATGCTTGCACCAAGATCACTGAATGACTTCTCAATTGTTATGTTTCCTATGGTGCAAGGTATATAAAAACTCCCAGGATCATCTTTCTTCTCTGGCAACTCTCTTTGGAGAATAGCACTACATTCCATTGTCATCTCAACAATTTGTCCTTCTTTTAGGGACTTTTTCTTTGTCAGCACTTCCTTCATAAATTTGGCATACAATGGCATATTCCTGATTGATGACTTCTTTCCCTCCAGTCTTCTCACTTCCCACTATGATTGCCTTGCACTCCTCCCACTTTGTAGCTTTTTCTTTGTCCCTTGGGTGGTCTTGAGTGGCACTAGGGGATGCATTTGATTGCTTCTCACCCATCTCTGCAATTTGTTTAGCCATTTGTTCCATATGCCTCTCAAGATTTCTGATTGAAGCTTCTTGGTTTTTAATTGAAGCTTCTTAGTTTTTACTTGTTATGGCTTGATCCTTCCGTGCTGCTTCCTGATCTTGTCTTGCTATCTCTTGATTTTTCATGAGTTTCTCCATCATTATCTCTAGACTAGAAATTCTTTGGGAGTCTGGATTTGGTTGTGGTTGTGTAAAATGAGATGGTTGTTGCTGAAAGTTGTTTGAACTATTTGTGGGATTATTTTGTGGGTGGAATGTGGATGTGTAAGGTGGATGATGGTTATTTTGGGGTTTTCTATATGGATTGTGGGTTATGTTTTGCTGGTTGTTGTTCTGGTTGTTTCTTGAGTTGTTTTGGTTTGAATTCCTTTGCCATGGTTGTTGGTTTTGAGTGTGGTTATCTCCCCATTTGAGATTTGGATGGTTCTTCCAGGATGGATTGTAGGTGTCACCATAAACCTCATTTTGGCTTGAACCTTGGTTGTGCACATATTGAGGTTGTTCCTGCTGCTGATCTTCTTGGTTTTCTTTATTTTGCCCCCGTGTGGTTGATGGTTGCCTTGTATTCACTGCTGCAATTTGCAAGCTATCAATCTTTTTAGCCATCTGCTCAAATTATTGCTGGATTTGCTGCTGCATTATCTTGTTTTGAGCTAGGATGGTGTCTACTCCTTCCAACTCTAGCACTCCTTTCCTTTGTGATGGCTGGCGTTGTCTTTGATGATCAAAGAAATATTGATTGTTTGCCACCATATCAATGA
>NC_029787.2:75026507-75039981 GCF_000816755.2 Arachis ipaensis
CTGAATAGTCAAGTGCCTCTTGAGCTTTCATTGTCAGTCCTTCATAGAAATTTTGGAGTTTATCCCATTCATTAAACATCTCAGGAGGGCACTTCCTTATTAGAGTCTTGTATCTCTCCCATGCCTCATAGAGAGGTTCAGCATCCATCTGTGTGAATATTTGTACTTCGGTCTTCAATCTAATAATCCTCTGAGGCAGGTAAAATTTAGCAAGGAATTTGCTCACTAGATCTTCCCAATTGTTGATGCTATCTCTTAGAAATGACTCCAACCATTGAGTGGCTTTGTCTTTAAGGAAAAATGGAAATAGCAGCAATTTGTAACTGTCAGGATGCACACCATTGGTCTTCACTGTGTTACATATCCTTAGGAAGGTGGATAGGTGCTGGTTTGGATCTTCCAAGGGGCCTCCTCCATAGGAACAGTTGTTCTGCACCAAGGTGATGAGTTGGGGCTTCAATTCAAAGTTATTTGCATCGACATTTGGGGTCAGGATGCTACTCCCACAATGCCTTGGATTAGCAAATGTATATGAAGCCAATACTCTCCTTTGGGGTTAACCATTGTCGTTGGCCACTCCCACTTGTGAATTTGTTGGATTTTCCTCCATTTCTTGGTTTTCTTCTCAACCTCCAAAGTGTTTCAGGATCAAAAGGTGTGGATTCATTGCTTTTTCCTCCTGACATAAACACAGAACCAGAAACCAGAATTATACACTCTATTGTTAGAGTGAAGTTAGTGTTAGCTTAAGCAAAAATTCAAACAGTTAGTGTGCTTAGAAAAAAAGAAAAAGAAAATGCTTAATCTAGACCACCAACTTACTTAATCATTGTCAACCTAATCAATCCCCGGCAACGGTGCCAAAAACTTGATGTGTGGAAAACGATCCAACACAAAACTCACCAGCAAGTGTATCGGGTCGCATCAAGTAATAATAACTCACATGAGTGAGGTCGATCCCACAGGGATTAAAGGATTGAGCAATTTTAGTTTAGTGGTTGATTTAGTCAAGCGATTCAAGTATTGGTTAAGTTGTTTGTACTTGGCAGAAACTAAATTGCTTGAAATGTAAAGGGAGAGGGAAGATTTGCAGTAAATTAAAGAGCGGGAAAGTAAAAGTGCTAAATCTTAAAGAACAAGTAAGGTAAATTGCAGAAACTTAGATTGCAAGAAATGTAAATAACTGAAGCTTAAAGTGCAAAAAATGTAAATTGCTTGAATCATAAAAGGAATTGGGAATTGGGATTGCAGAATTTAAACAAGCAAAGGTAAATTACAATAAACAGAAGAGTAGAGGATTAATTGAATTGAACTAGATCTCAACAACAAAGCAAGAAAAGTAAAGAGTGCTCAAGCAAGAACAAGGAAGAAGAGAGATCAATTTCCCTTCCTAATTCTCTAAGATCTAAAATCAAAAGTAAAAGCTCAAAATGAAAATGAAAGTTCAAAGAAAAATTCAAAGTAAAGTCTAGAGGTAAAAAAAAGATCCTAATTACATCAAACTAACTCCTATTTATACACTTTCTATTCTTGGATTTTGGAATTTGGATGGGCTTTTAATTTGGTGAAGAAATGAATTAAGTTGGATTTTTCATTGAATTTTCAGCCCATGGAGAATTTGCTTCCAGGAGGATGCTCAGCTCAAGTGGGGAGCTGAGCATTGAAGCTTTGTGTGGGAATCCTTTGTAGCGTGCAATGTTGGGGAAGGCATCAGGGGAATGCTCAGCTCACAAGGTGAGCTGAGCATTGGGGCCTTGTGCGCATGTCTTGCTTCCTGGCCGTGTCACATGTTGCGCCTTGCCTTCCCTGGACCGTGTCAAGCATTTGTGTGATGCACCATGAGTAGCGTTCTCCTCCCTCCCTAGGGTCATGGGTTCAAACCTTGGAGCAAGCATTTGGCAAACAATTTCCTTGAATTTCTTGTGATGAATGCCCGATAATGCTCCCTTGGTGAGCTGAGCATTGTTTTTCCTTTCCTTGTTTCTTGGCTTCAAATTGTGCTCAGCTCACAAGGTGAGCAGAGCATTGAAACATTGCTTCCTTGGATTTTTGTTGTGCTCCTTTGGAGAGCACTGAGCTCTTGGGGAGAGCATTGTGGTTTTCCTTCATTGTTGCGCCACACTTCTTCTTTCCTTTGCCACACTTTTTTTCCTTGGGCCACGTTTCTTAAGCCACGCTTTCTTCTTTTCTTCTTTTCTTCACCTACAATTAATCAAAACAACTAATCAAAGTATCCCCAAATTCACAAGGTTTATAAATCTTTAAAAATCAATTAAATTTAGCTTAAACCTCATGATTTAGCATCAATTAAATGGTGGTTGTTTGATTCAAAGAAACCATGCATTTTCATTCCAAATTACTTACTTAGAATGCAAGAAAGTGCATAAAACCAAATAAAAACAAAGAAAAAGACTAGTAAAACTAGGTTAAGATGACTTGTCATCAGATGTCCTAGTGACAGTTATGAGTTTATAAAATTAAATATGAACCTTAGCGTTACATGGCTGATTCAAAGTTGAAATTTATTTGATTCTAAATTGATGTGATGCTGGAAAGGTTGAAAAGAGTTTGGTAAATTGTTTGGTTTGGACCCGTAAGGGTGGTTAAGTCCTATTTTCAAAAGAGATCATGTTCAAATTTTTATAAAAGTATAAGGACTTAATCAAAATGAATACTTAAGGCTCGTTTAAAGATGATAACTTTACTGATTCTTTTGAGAAAAGATGACTTGGTCTATGAGATTGTTGGCAAGGGCGTGGGTCTTGTCTCGCTTGTGTATTTGTAATTATGAAAGAAAAAGGAAAGAGTAAAGTACTTATTGTATGATTATCTGTTGCTTGAGGCAACCCAAGAGATATTTGTTTATTTACTTGTTGCTTGAAGCAACCCAAGAGATGTTTGTTTATTTGATTGTTGCCCCGAGGAAAACTTTTAAGATTTTTATAATGGAAAATATGGGTTTAGGATTCTGGATAATTAACTGATGCTTTAATAAGATTTTGGATTTTTGAATGTTAAGCCGTTGGTTTTCAAACTAAAAGGTTTATAAGGCGAGTAAAGATCACTGTGAATGAAAATAGTTTTCTCTTAACTATCTCTGAATGAAATTAACTATTTACGCTTTATTCTTTACTTTCACGGCATTTTCGACCTCTACTGAGAACATGTGGTTTGGTTCTCACCCCCAAATTTTTCACCCTTTCAGTAACACAAGTTTGAAAACACAATTTGAAGCTACGAGCGATTAGTAGGTTTTCTTTATGGTTTAAATTGCTCTTATAGAGTCTCCTCGCTATTGTCCCTTGAGATTTTATTTCACAGAGGGGTAGGTTTGGTATATTGTATTTGATTTTCGTTTGGTTTCTTTTGTATAAGAATTATTATTAATAATATTTATGTGATTATTATATTATTACTTGTAAATATTTGAATTATGACTTTAATGAATAAAAATAAAATTTTTCTGGCATTTTCTTAAAACTGAAACGCGAAATCGATACAAAGGCTCAGTAATTAAGTAGTTAATATTAAAAAAAATGTCACGTAACATTCTTTCTAGTAGAAATGCACTAACTTAGCAAGGTATTTTACTGGAAGGGATGTTACAGTGGCAGTCTCCCGCTTGTCTGAGGTAGCGGTGCTGGCGTAGGAGTCGAGACAGTCTTCCGTCTATGTTGAGATGTGAGGACTGTAGCAGTCTCCTGCTCACATAACCTTTCTGCTGTCAGAGTGAACTCGGGCACTATTGTAACACCCTAACTACCAAAGCTCACGCTTCCGGCTGCGCAACTCTGATAGCTCGGACATTACGACGACACTTATACTATTTAATACTAAAATATGAGCCTGTTTAAAACTTTAAATCGCAATACCGCTCCCAAAAATTCTTTCGTTCGATAACGTACATCCATAAATACCATACAACTTACAAAATCTCATAAAGGGTACATACATATATACACTTATATACATAGATAATATTATGAGCATTATCCAATACAATTCCTATCCCTCTTACGGAACATATCAAGATAAAGGCGAGGGTGCAGTAAACCATAACTAAAATAATACAGAGCATCACAACAACAATTAAATAAGCTCTTCGTAACTTCTGCGCCATATCCTGAATGGGGAAAAAATGTAGGGGGGTGAGAACATCATCCTCGAAAGGGTTCTCAGTAGAGGGTTTTTAGGAATTACTGTAATAGGATACGTGAAGATAACCGCACTAGTGATTCATAACCGTCTTATGCCTTTTTTCAAAAACAACGGTTTACAATAAAAGTAAAGTCGAAAATCTTTTCGGAAAGAAGAACCATTCAATTCTCAAAAATTCAAAAGCCTTTCAAAACGGTTTATCTAAGCGAAACCAAAATAACCTTTCATATTTTATTCCAAACCAGAAACACAAGACCGAAATCAACCATCAGTTCATCTCATTCCAACCACGGCCCTAGGCCCAAACAATCCAACCAACAACCAATCCATTTATCAATGATTCAGCATAAACATGCAATCAATCTCATCCATGGATCAACATCCATCTCAGCCATCCGGCTCACGGTTCATTTCAGAACCAGCCAATATTCATATCATACACAGCCATTCCGGCTCACGGTTCAATCCAGAACCAATCAATATTGATAATCACACACAGCCATTCCGGCTCACGGTTCAATCCAAAACCAATCAATATTCATAATCATACATAGCCATTCCGGCTCATAATAAAACAGCACTTCCACCATTCAAAATCATCAGATTTATGAAATCGGCATTTAAGCCATAAATCATTTTCTCAATTCATTTCACTTTGAAATCAAGTTTCAACTCTTTTCAGCCTTGGCTTTAGAAAGCTCGTTTCTCAAATCATCTCAGGCTCATAAGCCAAATTTACTCAAAGTGAGTTCCCTTTTTAAAACAAAGCCGCTCTCGGCATCCTCTTTCCAAGACTTCCAAAACCATGGAAAGTTAAAGATTCAGTTTGGGAACAATCAAAATCGCCCATCCCACAATGGGATTTTATAACAAGGTTCCTCGGCAGAGTCCCAAGTCTTTAGGGAAGGTCAACTTATATAAATTCCTTAAAATTCATTGAAACCTTTAAAATCATAGATTCCCGGTTCAAGTAAATAAAACTGAATTTATTATGAAACTGATCATACAAAATCACAAGTTCCAACCCGGTCCAAAAATCAACTCATTTGAAACGGAACCAGTTCATTTGAATCAAACCACTTTTAGGTTTCTTTTGGAACCCATTTTCCTAACTCTTCCAAAATGCCTCAAACTTGATTACTCAATCAAAAGTCTAAATTCCTTTAAAATCACTAAAAGCTCCTTTTTATATTGAAATCAATATTAGAGCATCATTCTTTCCTTCAATGATTCAAATTGTACAAATAGTTCGTTTCTAAATAAGCCGAACTCAACGCATAAAGTTCATTAAATAAATTAAGCTTGAAAACATAAATATTCTCTTAATAAATCAATTAATACGATTTCTCAAATCCAACCTTTTTTTTTTAAATAACTTTACAAACAAGAGTTAATACACGTACGGGACACTAACGTAAGGCTTTCGAAACATAATTTCTTACCGGAATAATAACACGAAGCAGCTGCGGTTTCGAACCGGCCCCGGCACAGCTCAGGCGGCGGCCAGAAGCTCTGGTGGATCAACTATAAAAACCACGTAGCATCAAAACCTTCTCGAAATTCCAAAAGAACTGAAATCAAACTTAAAACGCTTACCGGCAAAATTTTCCGGTGACAGCAGCAAGGTCTCAAGCGGCGGAAATGGCCAGAAGCTCCGGTGTGGTTTCGGCAGCCACAACCACTTCTCCGGCAACCATTCACGACAGGCGACGACCACTGCAACAGCTGGCTGGACGGCGGCAGCTTCTGACGGCAATGGAAGCTCCGGCGGCGCCAAGACCTCTCGTAGCAGACCGAAGCAGCAGACACGGAGGGGGTTTCACCTCGCTTCTCTTCGTAGCTGGCAAGGACGACTATCCAGCTCCGGCGACAGCGAGCTCGCGGTAGCAGCGGCGGTATGCAGGTGTGACGGTGGCGCACAAGGTAGCGCCCCTCTCTCTTCACCGCGAGCTCCCTCTTTGCACGACGCCTCCCTCTTGGTCTCTCACTCCCCTCTGGTCACGACATGAACGGCGGTAGCAGGGAGGGTTCGACGGACCCGAACAGCGTGGCGGCAACGAGCTAGGCGGCTCCTTCCTCCCTTGCACGCGCGCGTCCTCTCTTCTCCCCTGAACGGCACCGACGAGCAGAGGTGACGGATCCACGAACCAAGTGCCACTGGCGGCGCGGCCCTCTCTCTCACTGGTCTGTTTCTTTCTTCTTCGTGGGTGTTGGGGAAGGCAATGTGTGCCATGTGATGAGAGGTGCGGCTGGGGGTGCATGAGGGGGAGGAACGGCGATGAGCTAGAAAATGAGGAGCGTGGCGGTGATTCGATTTGAGAAAGGGGAGAAGGGTGTTATTGTTGGATTCAAGAGAAGCCGTGCATTGATTTGGTGAAAGGGAAGAGGAACCCAGCGGCTGATGGAGTTAGGTTAGGGAAGGGTTTCATTTTTCAAAAATTAGGGTTAAGGGCATTTTAGTAATTTCACTTAAAATAGGGATATATAGTAATTGAAATCCAATTTAAATCCAACACTATTTGTATATAGAAAAATACTATTTACTCATCGCTTTTACAAATTATTTTCAACAAAATGCCCAAATCAAATAATTAGAAATAATATACTTAATTTCTTCATTTTTCCAAAATAGCAATATCAATATATTAAAATATTGATTATTTAGTCCATATCATATAAAATCCTTATTATTTCATAACTATCAACTTTATAATTTAAATATAGAAAATAACCCAATAATTATAAAATTGGATAATAATCATAACTCGTCTCAAATCCAATAAATTAAAAATTGCCTTAATTATCTCTAATAAAATAATTTCTGAAATTAAGGCTATAAACAACTATATGATTTGAGACTTACTCATAAAAAGACTTTTCAAAGGTTCTGGGTCTTACATTCTACCCACCTTATAAAAATTTTCGCCATCGAAAATTGATACAAAATGAAAGAAATTTCATAACAGTTCACCCTTGAATATATTTAAGGAAGAAGGAAAAATATCTCAAAATATAAACATATATACGGTTTCCAAATACTTTGATTGTCATATGCATAAGGATGCCAAGGTAGAAGTGTGAGTGCAAAGCAAATGCTACAAGGTAGGCTCAATGCAAAAGGTGACATGGGTCAAACATGTGATAGTAAGGCAAGACATTGAAGGTTATAAAACATGATGAGGTTACAACGACGTGCTCAACATCCGTACACTAATCTCATCTCAACCTCATAGCTTCAACCTTCCAACTCCATCAAGCACTTTACAATTCCCATATCCGATCATAAGCCTAACGATCGCAAGCTCATTTGCAAGGGACAAAACACCCACAACTCATCATAACATCACACACCTACCACTTCACCTTCCATATACACATATCACGTCTTAAAGAACTAACGCATCGCGTTACTACGTCTACAAGTCGCGCGTGATATCAAAACAATTCTCGAGTCTACTCAGAAGGATACCAGATTCAAAAAGGAAAGACATATGTCAAGAATAATACTCATAGATTTGGGAGAATGTATCCAATCCAGGTAAACAAAGACACTCAACCAATAAAGTTTGCTAGAAATAAATCAATTGACAACTTCAAAGATAACCCTTGTATCAAAGAAATCCAACAGGACCAATAAGAAGAAAATTCAGCGTATTATTTTGAAGCAAACTCAAGCTGAGTCGAAGAAGTATGAAGTTTATAGAGAAGAATCTCTCAAACCCAAGACAAAGCTCACAAAACTTCAAGAGCACGATTAAAAACACTTCCAAATACATTATTCATAAAAGAATCGAAAACTTGCAGGAAAATCACCTCGCAGTCTAAAAGAAAAGTTAAGCAACAAATATCCTTCAAGAGAGTAACAAAAGCATAAACGTGACTTTGCTCTAGTTCAATTTCACATCGAAGTAGATTATGTAGAGTTTTAAAAACAAGATGCTCACAAGTTTGGCTAAAGGCTAAAATATTCCCTCAAATATTTTAGAAAGATAATTAGGTGCACAACTTACCAAAAGCAATCATAAAACTCGGAAGAGAAATCAAATGCTTGTTCAAAAATCTCCAAGGTCCATATTCAAACAAGCGTGTATAAAATCTTAGCGAGGTCAAAAGAGAAACTTAAGCTCTATTTAGGAAAGAAAATTCGAAGTAAAAGTTTGCTATAAATTGGTAAAGGAATTAAGAGTTGCATTACAAACAAACCGATTTCCAATAAACAAGGAAGCTTTTCAAACCTCATTTAAAATAGCGCATGCCGACTTTAAGAACAATTTTGTCAAAATCGAATAATGGTTTCACCCTCAATCAAGCAACAGAAAATAAATTCCGTTTAAAACTTCTTACAAGAGAATTCGAAAATTCTTTAAAAAATTCAGAACAAGACTCCCAAAAGTGTTCTTAAAATCACCATCTCAGAAGAACATTCAAGAAGTTTAAGATGTACAAAAAAAAGGAGTCAAGCCTTGCAAGAAAGGATCTTAAACCAAGATAGCTCAAACAAGACCCACTAGGCATGAGGCATCAAACAAGTTTTAAATTGATCCAAAAGAATACACAGGTCGTAGAAAAAGACAACTCAATCATTTGTAATTTCTCAATGATAAATCTTTGACTAAAAACTCTTGTAGAGATAATGGGAGAATAAACAATGCACTAACTTGAAACGAATTAAACTGACCCTCATAAGGATGAGATTCATAAGAGAGGACAAACCAAGATCAATGGTAATGTTCATAAGATGTAAGAGATTAGTTAAAAACAAAGTCAAGTATGACATTCATAGAGATGGAAGGTTTAATAGGGAATTTAGTCCGTTTATAGGAAGAAAGCTATGAGTCCAACAGTTTCAAAAGAACAACAATGGCATAAACCATGTAGTATGTTAAATCAAACTCAAATCAAAATGAATTAAGTAAAGTTTATCAAACGAAACTCAACCGGAATGAAAGCAAGAAATCCCTTTTCTTTCCAAAATTTTGAAAAAATACTCAAAATACATAATCAATTGAAAATGTGCATTGGAACTATAGTAAAATTACTAGAAAGTCAACTTATTTTTAAAGTAAGTGTGATTCCGTAAACCAGTAAAATTACAGGCGAGGTATTAGAAAGAAATAGTTGTTAAACTGTATAAGTAATCTCAAAGTCCCATATATAGGAAAGTATATACCTAATCAACCGCAATTTATAAAATCTCAATATTGGCTGTGATTACTGTCAAGTAAGAGAAAAACTGAATCAACAATTTCTCAAAGAATGGACTCAGAACCCGGAGTTAAAAGACACAGCGCATTAAGACAAGTTCAAAGCTATATCAAGGAATATTTGAATCAGGAAGAATTCAAACAGAGAAAGACAGATGCAACAAGGATTCCAAACAAGCATATGCAATTGAGATCAAACAATAATGCATATGAATAGGGAAATAGAGTGGAAACATCCAATTACTTTTCAAGAGGAGTAGCAAACAAGAGCTTCAAGTTAGGATATGAAAGAACAGGTCGACTCGAATAGAATTTCAAGACACACAACTGAATAGCTTCGAGAAATAGTTCCCATCGTTCCCAAAACTCACGGTTTGCTTTACTCAAAACTCGGATTTCATCTATGATAACCCATCAGTGCTTTCATAGACATAATTCACTAGTATTAAGCCGGCCAAACTTAATACCAAGAATTATGCAATGCAAGACAAACAGCGTTAATCAATAGATCGTCATGTGCATAAAGCTCTAATTCTCATCATTCGACAAGACCTAATACATGACAAACGCTCAGAGTATGCAATTGAAGCATAGTCGGTCCATTCCTCAAGCTCTACAGGAAGGACTGCTCTGATACCATAATGTAACACCCTAACTACCAAAGCTCACGCTTCCGGCTGCGCAACTTTGATAGCTCGGACATTACGACGACACTTATACTATTTAATACTAAAATATGAGCCTGTTTAAAACTTTAAATCGCAATACCGCTCCCAAAAATTCTTTCGTTCGATAACACCGGCCACACTTACGACATAGGGTCAACAGAGTATCAAGTCTCAACCTGGAGCACGTGGTGGCTAGCCACTGCTACTACCCAGGGAAACTCGTATCTCAGATAGTGGAAGTGCAACATTCACATTTATCAATGATTCAGCATAAACATGCAATCAATCTCATCCATGGATCAACATCCATCTCAGCCATCCGGCTCACGGTTCATTCCAGAACCAGCCAATATTCATATCATACACAGCCATTCCGGCTCACGGTTCAATCCAGAACCAATCAATATTGATAATCACACATTTTCGCAGCAGCATAAACAGCTCTAAATTACATCAAGCAACCTCAGTTACTAACTCTAGGAACATTAATACCATAAAGGCTTTAATACACGTACGGGACACTAACGTAAGGCTTTCGAAACATAATTTCTTACCGGAATAATAACACGAAGCAGCTGCGGTTTCGAACCGGCCCCGGCACAGCTCTGGCGACGGCTAGAAGCTCTGGTGGATCAACTATAAAAACCACGTAGCATCAAAACCTTCTCGAAATTCCAAAAGAACTAAAATCAAACTTAAAACGCTTACCAGCAAAATTTTCCGGCGACAGCAGCAAGGTCTCAAGTGGCGGAAACGGCCAGAAGCTCCGGTGTGGTTTCGGCAGCCACAACCACTTCTCCGGCAACCATTCACGACAGGCGACGACCACTGCAACAGCTGGCTGGACGGCGGCAGCTTCTGACGGCAATGGAAGCTCCGGCGGCGCCAAGACCTCTCGTAGCAGACCGAAGCAGCAGACACGGAGGGGGTTTCACCTCGCTTCTCTTCGCAGCTGGCAAGGACGACTATCCAGCTCCGGCGACAGCGAGCTCGCGTAGCAGCGGCGGTATGCAGGTGTGACGGTGGCGCACAAGGTAGCGCCCCTCTCTCTTCACCGCGAGCTCCCTCTTTGCACGACGCCTCCCTCTTGGTCTCTCACTCCCCTCTGGTCACGACATGAACGGCGGTAGCAGGGAGGGTTCGACGGACCCGAGCAGCGTGGCGGCAACGAGCTAGGCGGCTCCTTCCTCCCTTGCACGCGCGCGTCCTCTCTTCTCCCCTGAACGGCACCGACGAGCAGAGGTGACGGATCCACGAACCAAGTGCCACTGGCGGCGCGGCCCTCTCTCTCACTGGTCTGTTTCTTCCTTCTTCGTGGGTGTTGGGAAAGGCAATGTGTGCCATGTGATGAGAGGTGCGGCTGGGGGTGCATGAGGGGGAGGAACGGCGATGAGCTAGGAAATGGGGAGCGTGGCGGTGATTCGATTTGAGAAAGGGGAGAAGGGTGTTATTGTTGGATTCAAGAGAAGCCGTGCATTGATTTGGTGAAAGGGAAGAGGAACCCAGCGGCTGATGGAGTTAGGTTAGGGAAGGGTTTCATTTTTCAAAAATTAGGGTTAAGGGCATTTTAGTAATTTCACTTAAAATAGGGATAATATAGTAATTGAAATCCAATTTAAATCCAACACTATTTGTATATAGAAAAATACTATTTACTCATCACTTTTACAAATTATTTTCAACAAAATGTCCAAATCAAATAATTAGAAATAATATACTTAATTTCTTCATTTTTCCAAAATAGCAATATCAATATATTAAAATATTGATTATTTAGTCCATATCATATAAAATCCTTATTATTTCATAACTATCAACTTTATAATTTAAATATAGAAAATAACCCAATAATTATAAAATTGGATAATAATCATAACTCGTCTCAAATCCAATAAATTAAAAATTGCCTTAATTATCTCTAATAAAATAATTTCTGAAATTAAGGCTATAAATAACTTTATGATTTGAGACTTACTCATAAAAAGACTTTTCAAAGGTTCTGGGTCTTACAACTATAACCCGAAAGATTGTGCCAGGCACAATAACTCACGGGGCGTAAGATGAAGTGCTGGGCACTAGAAATAGTGAGCAGGGCACTATAACCCTGGTCGTGGTAGAAAGGCGACATCCCGGGGGATGTGTCGGGTTGGAATTTTGAACCGACAAGTGATATCACGAGCAAAAATAGGATAGCCATTCATCATATGCATCTATGTGATATTGTTTGGGTGTGCATATTGTAATTGGTTTGCCTATGTGAATAATTATGTTTAATTGCTAATTGTTATACTTGATGTAACTGCTTTGTTTGTGTTTGAACCTCTCTACTTGTGTTTGTAACTGAAATTGGTTGGATTGTAGTGAATTGGATGTTGATTGAGTTGTTTGGGCCTGAGATCATGATTGATAATGTGATGGGCCGGAGGCCGTGATTGGTTGATGTCTTTGGTTTTTAATATTTAATACAAAAGGTTTTGGATTTTGAAGAATAAACGGATTTCTCTTTTAAAACGAATTTCGGATTTTTTAGTGTAAACCTTTGGTTTTTGAAATGATACATAAGGCGAACAACGATCACTGTACCCTGAAAAACAGTTTTATTTTACGTATCTTATTATAACAATTCTGTAACCCTATAGTGAGAACCCTTTCGAGGACGATGTTCTCACTCTCCTATAGGTGTTTCCTTTTGAGAATATGGATGAAGAAATCACGAAGAGTTTATTCTTGTTTCTGTTTATATGATGTATTGTATTGTTTTAGATATTATGTTTTCCCTTGCCTTTATCTGTATACATTTTGAAAGAGGGATAGGAATTGTATTACTATATAATATCTTTATTAAGTTTAATTTACTATTTGATTTAATATACTTCTTTTCATTTTTTTTTTTTCTTAATAGTTAATTTAAAAAAACAATATCTCACTCCCTTAATTATTGTTTATATAATAATTTGTATATAAATTATATTAAAAGAATATAACTATGTCACTTTTTTAAAATATAAGAATATTATAATATAAGTTTTTAGTAATTTAACAGGTTATTAATTGGAACATTCATAAATTTAATGTAATTCTATTATATTATTATAGATATTGTTATAACCTATTAATTTACTATTTGATTCTCATGTAATTACCATGGTTCTTATGTAATTGTATCTATATAATATCTTTATTAAGTTTGATTTACTATTTGATTTAATATACTTCTTTTCATTTTCTTTTTTTTATGGTCTTAATAGTTAATTTAAAAAAACAATATCTCACTCCCTTAAATTATTGTTTTTATAATAATTTACATTGTGGGAGTGATAGTCTTACAGAGCGAAGGTCGACACGGTGAGACTATCAAGCCTGTGTGTGTGTGTGTGTGAGTGTGTGTGTGTGTGTGTGCGTGTATATATATATATATATATCATAACTGAATGTTCGTAATGA
>NC_029787.2:75040006-75042205 GCF_000816755.2 Arachis ipaensis
AATTTCATATCTTTTTTTAATATTCTACAATTCTTTTTAACGTTTTGTTGAATACATAAAAAAAAGTTCAAATACTTTTAATAAATATATATAATATTGTAAATTATAAATGATAATTTTTTTTTTTAATTTTATACGGTTACACTTGAATCATTATTCAAAAGATATCTTTTTACAAGAACCCAGAATACCTATCATGAATTTATATTTTACGTGCGACTATCTATTTTTTTCTAGTTATTCAGAGTTTGGATAATGACAATATTAATGAGTATTCTACGTGTTTTATTACTTCTAATTAATTTAATTTTGTATGTTTTGTTTCCTATGAAATAAACTTTCAATTACTGCTGGTAATGTACAAAATTAATTCATTGAACAATCCAATAATTTTGTTAATTATGATAAAAAAATTATATTATTAGTTAATTTCCACCTTCTCTTTGCCCGATAGTTATTAATTATCACCAAATATCATTATCATAACTTTTAATTTTGTATATCACTTTAATTTATAACCAACTATTTTATTAACTTTTATGAGTCGTTGAAGTTTTGCAAGAAAATTTTTTGCGTTTTTTCATTATCCAAATGTATAAAAATTATAATTTTTTTCTTGATGTACATGTTAGTTATCTTATTTTGTTTTGGTAAAAAGAATTTAAAGACAAAAAATATTTAAAATTTTTGCTATATTATCAAAATTTAGGGAATTTTTGAAACTTTTATTAAACTTTAGGGACAAAAAATATACTTTAATATTATTTTTAACTAAATAATAAAAAATAATACATCATTGTAAGTTTTTTAACTAATAATTATAAATTGAAGTCGTAATTTAATATAGTACCTTCGACAAAAGACAACCATTGCTATCCACATTTGACTAATATTATATAAGTTTCATATTTACTTTATTGTGCATATTAATAAAACTGTACTTTAATATTTTGTTTTGGATGTTTTGAAATAATGTCATCGTATTATAAAGGTGAGATAAATTTTCATAATCTAATGTGAATCTTCTTACTATTTAATTTATCATTTGAATATTATCCATAAAAAATAGTTACTTAAAGTGAAACACTACATAAAGATAAACAAAAAACTTTTGTCATTCATCGTTCTAGTTTCTTTTTTAATCCTCATTTGATATTACTCAAATTTAATAGTTGTAATTAGTTAGAAAGTTTTTTCTCTCTCTTTCTCTTTCTCTTTCTTTTTCTCTCTCTGCTGTTTATTTTTATTTTTATCTTTCTCTTTTCTTGTTGCAAAGATTTTTATTGAGTGAAATGTGAATGAGAAGATTATGGTAAACTTTTGCCTTAGTGCAAAAGAAAATGTTGCAATAATGCATTTTTTCCCAAAGGTAGAAATTTCATTCATGAGAATAAAGGGTACAATTGTCCATGTGTGGGACATATGCAATTTGGCTAAGAAAAAATCTTCGATTTTATTGAATTTTATTTAATTATTTAAATACTAAATCAGTTTAGATTTAGGTAAAATCTAGTTGTCTGATTTTTTGCTGTTAAAATACATTTTATTTTATAATTCATTTAGTCAGCGTGGAAAACAAATTTCTTGTTATTTATTTCATGGTGATAATTCTTAATTGGTAAATGGTTTAAAATGTTTTAAATTATGTCTATTCATTTTCATAATAATTCAAATAGTGCGTGTAAAATTTAAGTTTTATTTTTCTGATATGATAAATTGATAATATATAAATTTTTGAGAATCACTTAAGATTAAGGATCGTAAGGTTTGTTCGAGAGTTAAGGCTAACATTTTTATTAAGTAATTGTTTTATAACCACAACCACTACTGCTGTTACTTTTTCCTTTTCTTCTTCTCCTTCTCTTCTTCTTCTCAGACGCACGCGCTTCTTCCTCCTTCTACATACGCACTTAAACTTTCTTCTTCTTTTACTGTATATGCACATAAACTTTCTTCTTCGCGCCCTGTCCTCTTCTTCTTTTTCGAACATATTGTTGCGAGAAAATTACTCTCATCAAAAATAATTATAACCTGAATGAACTTATTTTAATTTATTTTTTTTATGAATCTACACATCGTTATGAGTAAGAAATATAATGTATTTATTCAAAAAAGAATACTAATGTATTCAATGAACAATTGAATTTTTTTCCCATTGAATGTATAAATTTTTATTTAATTGTATAATAGTTATATTAC
>NC_029787.2:75043257-75046141 GCF_000816755.2 Arachis ipaensis
AAATTAGGATAGAGCTCATCAAAACGAGAATTTTGACACTAATTTTAAAAAATTCGGCCTAAGATTAAACCGAATGGACTAGATTGGTTGAACCGAACTCAAACTGGGCCCGTGAGCCCAACCGGCTCAACACTTAAAGGAACCGAGGCTCTTCTTTCTCCCCACTTCAGCAAAGAGATCACTGAAAGCACAAATAGGGGAGAGAAGAAAACCAAATTCCCTAACCCTTACGTTACTTCAAATTACCGTATCTCCTCCATCCGAACTCCGATTGCCGCACCGTTTGCGGTCACGTGACCATCGCGTTGAGCTCTATAATTCTATCGGAATAATTTTATAGGTAAGCTACTTTATTACTCTCAGCCTCTTCTTTTCCCAATTTTCGAAAATTATGTAGTGGTGTTGAATTTCTTTGCTTTTTGATGTATTAGGATCCAATTAGTTTGAGAAAAACGTTCACTCTTTCTTATACAAAATTTGGGTAAGGTGAGGATACCATAACTCTATCTAATTTCTGAATTTGTGCATTGGATATTGAGTTTGGGTGTATATGTGTTGTATATTTGTATTAGGTGGTGTGTATGTAATTGAAACTTGAAATTGTGGACATTGGAGGCTTTGGATTGGTGCCAAGGCTTGGTGATTTTGGATAAGTAAAGTTGTATGTGTGTTCTTGGTGTTTTGCTTTGATCAATACGTGGAAATCGGCAAAGGTATGGTTTAGGTTTCACGTATTTAATATATAATGTTCTGTGAAAACTTAGGCTAGCGTACGCGTGGCTCTTATTCCAGCAAATATGGTTTTTTGAGTTTTAAACCTTGTTTCAACTTCTAAACCTCTATTTTCATTCTTCTGATCATAAATGATAGTAATAAGCCTGATAATTAGATGAAGTTAGGAAATGGAGATAACTTTGAGGTAAAGTAAAGTTGAAAAGATAATGACTTGAATACGAAATGTTATAAATGATTATGTATAAAACTTGGCTTAAACAATCAAATGATCTGAGATACGAGATTCCCTGGGTAAAGTACCGTGGCTTGCCACCACGAGTACCAGGTTGAAACTCGATACTCTGTTGACCCTACGTCGTAAGGGTGACCGGGCACGTATAAATCCTCGGGAATGGTACCCCCATTGAGCAATTGATGTTTATATATGAGGAAAAGCTATGCATAGACTCTTGGGGATGCGCGACGAGGGACAGTCCAAGGGTTTAGCAAACCGGACTTGTCGGGTTGGCTTGATAACCAACCGATGAGACTCATCAGCCATAGGACAGGCATGCATCATGTTCATATTACTTGAATTTACTTGTTTGTACATTAACTGGGTGTGCCTAAATGTATTTCTATGCTAATTGTTTATCTGTTATCTGGAGTAATTGTACCTTTTTATGCTTACCTTTATCTGCTTATTTGTCTGTGATATGTTGTCAGAAATGGAGGTATGGAGGAAAGGCGATAAGACTTAGTGTTAAGATTAAGTTAAGTTAGATTTAATTACTCTTAGAAGACCACCTTTTATGGCTTTTGTTTAATACTTTAAGCTTTATGATCTGAGAGTTGGCGTTCTAGGATTGCCTCTGGTATTCCCAAGACCTTATATCTTATATGCGTGGCACCTTTAGCATGTTGAGAATCTCTAGTTCTCACCCCATACTATGTTGTTGTTTTTCAGATGCAGGTTGAGAGACATCTCGTTAGGCGTCTGGACTTTTGAAGCGAAGTGGTTATCGGGTTACTTTTGTTGGATAGTTATGTATATATATATACTTAGTTTTCTCTCCGCATGACTTGTTCCTTTTGACCCTCTTAGGGATTTATAGAGAGACATGGTTTTGTTTATGTATGTTTGGATTTGGAATATGTATATATATGTATAATTGTTCTCCGGCCAGCCTTGACTTCGCAGGCTGAGTTAGGAGCTTGTTATTTTGTATCTTTGACCCTCTATTCCTGGTTTTGTTATCTTGTACTCGTTGACTATAGCTTTCTTAGCACACAAGTTAACTCGTTTTCTGAGCGATGCGCTTTTTATTTTACGACTTTAATTTCACCTGTTCTTCAAGGCTCCTAGTTATTGTTCTCTTTCTGCTATCATATGTATATAATTTATTTTAGAAGTTGTAATACCTCACCATCTTTGTTTTACGACTTAAGCGTAAAGCTGTGTGTGGTAGGGTGTTACACAACTATTAGATTAACTTTTATGAGTTGTTGAAGTTTTGCTAAAAGAATCTTTTTGTGTTTTTTGAATATCTAAATGTATAAAAATTATAATTCTTTTCTTGATGTGCGTGTTAATTGTATTATTTTGTTCTATTAAGAAGAAATTTAAGACAAAAAATATTCAAAATTTTTGCTATATTATCAAATTTTGATGTCAATAATGCTAAAAAATAATATCAAAATATATTATTTTTAACTAAATAATAAAAAATAATACATCATTGTAAGTTTTTTAACTAATAATTATAAATTGAAGTCGTAATTTAATATAGTACCTTCGACAAAAGACAACCATTGCTATCCACATTTGACTAATATTATATAAGTTTCATATTTACTTTATTGTGCATATTAATAAAACTGTACTTTAATATTTTGTTTTGGATGTTTTGAAATAATGTCATCGTATTATAAAGGTGAGATAAATTTTCATAATCTAATGTGAATCTTCTTAATTTATCATTTATCATTTGAATATTATCCATAAAAAATAGTTACTTAAAGTGAAACACTACATAAAGATAAACAAAAAACTTTTGTCATTCTAGTTTCTAGTTTCTTTTTTAATCCTCATTTGATATTACTCAAATTTAATAGTTGTAATTAGTTAGAAAGTTTTTTCTCTCTCTTTCTCTTTCTCTCTCTTAATATT
>NC_029787.2:75048723-75053164 GCF_000816755.2 Arachis ipaensis
ATTTATGGGGGCGAGCTCATCCAGGCCTTTCACAGTGCCCGGCCACACTTACGACATAGGGTCAACAGAGTATCAAGTCTCAACCTAGAGCACGTGGTGGCTAGCCACTGCTACTACCCAGGGAAACTCGTATCTCAGATAGTGGAAGTGCAAAATCACAATTATCAATATCTCAGCATATATGCATTCATTCTCAGCCATGGATCAACATCCATCTTAGCCATCCGGCTCACGGTTCAATCCAGAACCAGTCAATATTAATAAATCATACACAGCCATTCCGGCTCACGGTTCAATCCAGAACCAGCCAATATTCATAAATCATACACAGCCATTCAGGCTCACGATAAAACAGCACTTCCAAAACATTTCAAAATGAAACTTGTCAATAGACATTCAGGTTCTTTCAAAGCCATTGAAACTTCTTTAATTGAAACCCCCAAGTCAAATTCAAAGACATAAACCTTTTTCACGTTCAAACAGCTTTAAAACACAAGTTTCACCTAAATAACTTTCTCTTGAAAGAGATACAATGCCTTTCTTAAGAAGCAAGACTAAATTACAATTTCCCCTTTTACTAACTCATTTCAAAATCATGAATCATCCTTTTCTTGATAATTCAAATAAAATAGTAGAAGTCTTTAACTCATCATTCTCCAAACAACATTTTAATAAAGACTCGGATTTTATAGAAATTTCGGCAGCACCTCCCCTAAAACTTGGACTTTGCCACCCGGTTCGGGTCCCAACTAAACCGTTCCACAATCTTTTTCAACAGCCCAAAATCCAAAATCAGTTCAAGGCAAGCCAATTCCAACAACCATCTCAATTCCATATTCCAAGAAAACCGTTTCAAAAATTAAATCATTATCATCCGAATAAACTCATTTCTAAAGTTTCAAAGAAACGGTTCAACAATAGTCATTTATCAAACCAGATCATTAAAGCAAGCCAAGCTGAATTCAAGAGTGTATTCTATTTTTTTCACATTCTCAAGAAAGTCCATTCAACTCAAATCGATTTCCAACGAATTAAACTCGATCTCAAAGCTTTAAAAGAATCAATTTCAAAAGCATTTCGTTTCACAGGGCCACACAACAGTCGAGTTAAACCAACACCCATAATCATACAAAACAACCAAACAATACATAGGACTGATACAATCACCAAATACACATCCTCACATCAGTACCCATATGTAATAATTCCAATATACAAAATATAGTTTTCGGAAAGCGCCCCTACCTCAAAACGCAATTCCATAATCCAAACGTCTCATAGAGTCCTTTCCGCCTCGACCCGAACTGACGGCAACCAAAACCTCAGCTCCAAGCCACTTTCGCAACAGTCTTAACAACTCTAATCGCAACATACAACAACCGAAACTCAATCTTATAGCAATTAACGCCATAAACCTCAGCGTGAGATTACAGAACAGTAACGAAAGGGCTTTCAAATCGAAACGCTTACCGAACCGAAGAAGAAACGGCTGAACCGAAATGGCGGCGGTCTCCGAACCAGTTCAACGGCAGCCCGGCAGCCACTTCAAGCGGCTGCGGCGACAAATTCCGATCACGACATCTGAAACCAACACGCAGCGACTATAGTATTCCCGGAATTCAAAAAGGACAGAAACCACAATTAAAACCCTTACCGGCAAACTCTTCCAGCGATAGCAGCAGGGTCTCAAGCGGCAGAGGCTCAGCCCGGAGCTCCGCCAGAGATCCCGGAAGTCACAGGACCATCCCCAGCAGTCAGAATCACAGAGTTGCAGCTCCCTTATCCGGCAGCGACACTGACGGCGACTTGAGCCCTTTTCTGATGGCGGCAGCGAAAACCGGCGTCCTCAGTGACGATGGAGGCACGGCGGCGGCGCTCCTCCTCCGACACGGCTTGACAGCGACCCTGTGAAAGCTGGCCGCGGCGGGTCTGGCAGCACAGGCGGAGATTGGACGGAGCGGTTCCCTCCATCGCAGCCTTCTCTTTCTCACCTCTGTTCGCAGTTCATGGTGGTGGCAGAAGCTTCATCCATGGCGACGCTGCAGGACCGGCGACAGATCGGCAGCAAGGTGCGGCTCTACGGGGCGGCGACGCATGCGACAACGACGGCGGTGAGGCAGCAGACGCGACCGGCTGGGTGACGGCGCGGTGAAGCTCCCTTCCTCCTCCTCTCTTCAATCGCGTTGCTCCCTCTCTCTATGGCGATAACGCGTGTGGCAGATCCAAGACAGTCCGGCGGCAAGGCGCGGCTCATGGCACCGTAGACGGGACGACCATGGCGGCGCGAATTGGTAGCAGCATCAACGCGGCCTCCTTCCTCTCTTCCTTCTCTGATTATTTTCTTCCTCAAGCTCCCTCCTCCATGATTTTCTGTTTCTTTTTTCTGAAGTTTTTCATTGAAGAGGGTGAAGGGGTGACGGCTGCATCTATTAGGGTTAGGGGTTGGGGAAAATTAGGGTTTCATTTTTGAAAATAAGGGTTAGGGTTACTTTTGTAATTTCAAATAAAAGTAGGGGTAATATAGTAATTAGGAACAAATTTTAACCCAACAAAATTAGTGTATAAAAATACTATTTGCTCATCAATTTCACAAATTATTTTCAATAAAATGCCCAAATCAAATAATTAGAAATAATGTACTTAATTTTCTTCATTTTTCTAAAATAGCAATATTAATATTTAAAATATTACTTATCTAATCCAAATCATATAAAATCCTTATTATTTCATAACTATCAACTTTATAATTCAAATATAGAAAATAATCCAATAATTGTGAAATTGGATAATAATCATAACTTATCTCAAATCCAATAAATCAAAACTTGCCTTAATTATTTTTAATAAAATAATCCCTGAAATTAAGGCTATAAATAACTGTAGGATTTGAGACTCGATCATAATAAGACTTTTCAAATATTCTGGGTCTTACACCTTGGATTGGCCGATGTATCCCTAGAAGCAAATCTCAGTGGACTCACCACCATATCTCTGCTCGTCTTTAGTAGGTACATAATCATCTTAGCTCATTCTTTCTTTAGTTTCTTTTATTCCTACTCTCTGCTGTCCTGTGGCAGAGGTTCTTTATATTACTTTAATCTTTACTTTCTACTCTTCTGTGGCAGAAGTTTCTTTAATATTTTTCTTTTCTTTTCTTATCTTTTCTTTCTTCTTCTTTATTTCTTATCGTTAATAATATAAATCATCCTCACATTGTTCCCTTGCTTTTCCCTAAGTGTCTTATGAAAAAGAATTATAAAGTTCTTTAATTAAGTCTACATTCTCTAAAGCTTTTAGGATTACTTTACTTGCTTGCTTACTCATTAATATTACACATTATAATATTCTTACAAAATAATATCTTTGATAAATGCTAATTATAATAATAATTTATTTTAATATAAATAAATAATTTTAAGGAAGTATTTAAAATAATATTTATAATCTTCTTTTAAAACTTAGTTTATAAAATCTTATTTTTAAACTTTTATAAATTACTTTCTACATCAAAAACTTTTTAATATTCTATTTTTAACTTCAATATTTTATAAGATTTTATTTGAACCCCCACTTATTTTCATATTTATAAAAACAACCCTGGTCTTTTACAAAATACCCATTTCACCCCATGAAAAAAAAAATTTAATTACTAATCTTTTTCTTAAATCAAAACCGAACCCTTAGCCCCTTTCCTTTCAAAATATTACTTTTATTTTAATCAATTCTCGAGTTTCTCGGTTACCAATTTTTCGTAACTTTTAATTTAATTTCTTGACCATTAAATCTCACCAAATTTATACTTTATTTTTAACGATATTCCAACCCAAATTCACCAATATATCCCAACTGGCCGTTCATATATAGCTGAACCAACAAATCACAATCAGCAATAATAATTCAACCAAATTAACTCATTCAAACTCAAACAATAATCAACCAAATCAACATTCACTTATCAAATTTACATTTAATTATTATAAAGTTACCAAACCCTACCTCCGCACGAAATAAAAACAATGGAAACTCTAGAGAAGCTTTTTGATCGGGCTGCTGAAGAAGAAAACGTCAGAAATTATTTGTGCCTTCTAAAATTCTAATTGACCGAACTCAATGGAAAGGGGAGCTACGTTACCATCAACTTCCACTGGATAAAAGTTACGCCAACGTGTATAGGAAAAAGATACAAATACTTTTATCGGATTAGATTTCTTATTGGAGTTACGAATCTCAAAAAATTAAAGCCGGAATTTCAATGGGAGTTACGGTTTTCTCATGCAAGCTTCGGTCTCTCTCACCGTAAGTGAACAATAAACCCAAATGAAATGTATTGAGAGTGATGGTTAGAGAAGATATTTGTTTAGTGGAAAGGTGATTTGTGAAGACAAGAATTAAGTGTCATTGCTATATTAATTACAAATGTTTCTTTTTCTTTTTTTTTTTT
>NC_029787.2:75077615-75078200 GCF_000816755.2 Arachis ipaensis
TACTATATAATAAAAAATAAAATTTTATATCTTATTTTTGTTACTTATTTTACTTTTTTTTGGCTGTCTAAATTAGTCTATATATTATCAACTCATTTCTATTATTTATGCAATAATTTTTTTCTTCTAGTAGTTATCCATTAATAAATATTGAATTGTCCAAATTTAAATATATTCTCTTGAATCACTTTTTAATTATATGGTTGGAATCGTTTAAACAGGAGATCTTTAGACCCTAAAATTTTCAAAGTAAAAATAAAATAAAATAAAATAAATTAAAATGCCTAATAAAATAAAATAATTCAAAAAATAAAAGATATATAAGAAAAATAATAAATTAAAACTTACATGCTCCATGAGATAAAAAAAGAGAAGAAAATAATCATGAATGTTAAAATAATAAAAAATATATATTTAGATATTTATTTGATTGTTAAATTATTTAAAAAATTAAAATTTATTAACAAAGTTCTTGTCATATTTTAATGTTATATGGAGTTTGTTCACTCATTATTGGCATGTGTATATTTTTTGTGTCCTTTGTATGTCAATCAAATAATCTTTTATTATGTGTCAAATGAATAA
>NC_029787.2:75078933-75079610 GCF_000816755.2 Arachis ipaensis
CTATGAAATAGAAAAAAAAGAAGAAAATAATTATAAATGTTGAAATAATGAAAAATATATATTTAGATATTTGTTGGGTTGTTAGTTTATTTAAAAAATCAAAATTAATTAACAAACTTCTTATTTTATCATATTTTAATGTTATATGGAGTTTGTTCACTTTATCATTAGTATGTGCATATTTTTTTTGTGTCCTTTGTATGTTAATCAAATAATTTTTTTCTATGTGCTAAACGAATAATATAAAATTAATTAATTTTAAATTTTTGCAATATACTTTAGAAAAATAATAAATAGCAAATTCAGTGCTCTACATAATTAAATGTCAAATTTAGTATTCTAAGTAATTAATAGTTTAGAAAATTAACATACTAATCTTTTAAAGAACACTTGATAGGTGTGAATTTTCTTGCATACTTTGTATGCTAATTAAATAACTTAACCAATATGCCAAACAAATAATATTATAAAAGACAAAATTAATAAACCTTTTTTGTAATATGATTTATTTATTTTAGTTTAATTTAAAAATAAGTATTTATGTACTCAAATTTCAAATACAATACTCTACATAATCAATAATTTAGAAAATTTTAAAAATATATCCCATACAAAGCAATTTAAAAAGAAAAGTGTTAAAAAAATATTTATAAATAATTAGAGTAAAACCAAACTGC
>NC_029787.2:75080102-75082808 GCF_000816755.2 Arachis ipaensis
TTTCAAGAAAGGAGAAGAAAAATATCAAAAGAAATACAAAAATGATAAATTTTTTCAAGAAACTACAATAAAAACTCTAATAAAATAATTAAAGTGAAGCTGACCAGAGTACAATGTACTTAGAACAAAACGGTACAAACTAAAATTAACATAAATATAATTACAAAAATAATTTAAATGAATATCTCAAAATATAATAAAATCTATCAAAGATTACTTATCACTACTGACGATGATTGAACACTTCTTTTTATCGTATTTATTCTTTTCTTCTTTCTATATATTGGCTCCAAAATCACCATTTGAGTTATTCAAAGATTGAAAATATTAGAATTGAGTCAGAATTAAACAAATTAGAGAAATGGTGAAAAAAAAAGTGGATTATTTGAGCGCAGGATTGAAGAAGTTATGCGTGAAATTTTTTGTAATTATTAGTAAAATGCATAACTGCAAAGTTAGTTTTGAGTTATGTTGGGATGGTTAAAATAGAAAAGAAAATTGGACACTAAACTCTAATGTACTCACATTATATATTGTTATAGATATTATTCTACTAGCATGGTATGTACTTTTGTACACTTTGATCACTAATTTTTTTTCTTATTAACTCAAAATGAACTTTTAATGTGTTCTTCTTAAATACCACTAGAAATTCATGGAAATAGATCTGATCAAAGCAGCAGACGTGAAGATAATATAACTTGTAACGCCCTAATTATCCTAAGCCTTGCCTCGCGTCATAAAGCAAAGGTTAATCAAGGGTTACGACAGTTCTAGAGCTTATACATATAATATAGAAATAAGTAATATATTCTAGAAGCCCGATGAAGGATATAGCTCAAAAACAGAATTTGAAAAGCGCAAAATGTACACACGAAGCTACTAACTTAACACACAAGAAATATATATAATATAGCAAAATATCAGAGTATAATAGTATAAATATCTAGCCACGGCTCGCAGAGTTTAAGCCAGCTAGCTATATATAGACAATACAGAATTCTAAAAGTTAAAACAGCTTATACAAGTTTTTCTCTCAAAGTGAGCCTCTAGGAAAAGGTAAATATAAAGTGAGAGATATAAACAAAATAATAAAAAAGACTCCAAAACATATCCAGGATCCTCTGCTCTGTCACCATCGAAACAACTCACCGAGGTGGGTTGCGACCTGCATCTGAAAAAATAACAACAGAATATGGTATGAGAACCGGAGGTTCTCAGTATGGTAACAGTGCCCAGTGATGTAAGATATAAGACCCCGGGATGCTAGAGGCAATCCTAGAACTTCATATCCATCAAAAGATTCATCTTAAAGCATAACTAAAACAGTAAAGCGTAACTTAAAACCATAACATAATAAAAGGGTAATCTAACTTAGGGGATTTTCTAGTCTAACACTTCTCCACTGTCACACAGCCTTCACCATCCTATCCTCCATGCGATCTCATCTCCACTGCCTTCTGAACCTCTTCAATCTCAGTAGAAAGCACAGATCATATCAATGCATGTAAAACACAAGTATTGGCATATATGGCAAGTAATTCAAGTAGGCAATTAGGCATGTTATACAATTAGGCAAGAAATTACAGGTCGGCAAAGCAAACAAATAGATAGAAGATGCACATGATGAAAGCCTGTCCTATTGGCTGTGATATCACATTGTCGGTTCAACTGCCAACCCGATACATCTCCATGGAGATGTCGCCCTTCGAAATCATAATTGGGAACCCCCGAGATATGGTGCTCGGAACACCGTCCAAAATTTTGTGCCTGCACACTCTAGTGATCCGAAGGGATGCGAACGGGATACTCTTGCCACGGACCTCACATCTCAACATAAGCGGGACGAACCACCACCCTTATGCTGCCGCCGCTACCTCGACAGGCGGGATCCAACCAAACCGTCCCTGCTAGGTGCATAGCGTCTCAACAATCTCAATTTAAAAATGTTACATCAGTGGTTTTTCAAAAATTCATTATTTCATTTTATCAATACTTCATCATTGCAATCCGAGTCCTCGACTCATCTCAACCACTGTCAATTCATAATTCCCAATCTGAACTCATTAGTTCATCAATTACTAAATTCATATATTATTCTTCCTTCTCTCTCCACCAAACCCATCCTCAGTACACCAGAAACCTAAGCCTCCGTTCTCTAACTTTTCTAGTTAATACAAAATAATTTCACCCAAGATCTTCTCTATGTTTTAACATCCAAAAATAAGCCAAAAGTCTTAAATAGGCGTTGATGAGAGAACTTTTGCGTGGTCTAGAAATTTGCGGATAAATCCTCGTTGCAAGTATAGTTTCTAAACCTTCAAAAGTCCTTTCATACAAATGTTTTGGTTGTCACAAGTAACAAACCCCTTTAAAATTGATAATCGAGTATTTAAACATCGGGTCGTCTTCTCAAGGAATTGCAGGGAAGTATGTTCTTATTATTTTCATCAATTACTAAATTCATATATTATTCTTCCTTCTCCCTCCACCAAACCCATCCTCAGTACACCAAAAACCTAAGCCTCCGTTCTCTAACTTTTCTAGTTAATACAAAATAATTTCACCCAAGATCTTCTCTATGTTTTAACATCCAAAAATAAGCCAAAAGTCTTAAATAGGCGTTGATGAGAGAACTTTTGCGTGGTCTAGAAATTTGCGGATAAATCCTCGTTGCAAGTATAGTTTCTAAACCTTCAAAAGTCC
>NC_029787.2:75083775-75092081 GCF_000816755.2 Arachis ipaensis
AGATTGTAAATTTGGGGTTTTGAGAATAAGGAGCAGGTAATTTAAATTGCAATTAAAATAAATAAATAACTGTAAAATAAACTTTTGGCAAGGTATGAGAAATTGGAAGTCCTAGCCCAGTTATCCTTATCAACAATAATGAAAATTAACACTTGATTCCACTTAGTTAACCTTTACTAGAGCAAGGGAAGGTCAAGTGACTAATTAGTTTGATCTTCAAATCCTAGTTAATCCCTAAGGAAAGATTGGGATTATCGAAGTTCAGTTCAATTAGCAAAGATAACAATTATCACTTATGTTGAGTTAAGATAACTCCTGAGTTACTAATTTCTTAACCAAAGCCAAGAATGTAGAAAGCTAAATTAAAATCATAAATATCTGGAATACCTCAAATAAAATACATTCAAAGCAGTAAAATCTAACATGGAAAAGTTCATAAGCCAATTGGGCAACATAAATCAAATACAAATAAAAGCCTTAGAGTCAATAAAAATAGAAGCAAAAGTAAATAGAAAGGGATATTGAACCTGGGATCGAGAGTCACTCCTAAAACTAAGAGAAGTCCTAAATCATAATCCTAAGAGAGAGGAGAGAACCTCTCTCTCTAAAAACTACATCTACTCCTAAAATTATGAATGTGAAAGCCTTTTATGAATAGATGCAATCCCCCACTTTATAGCCTCTAATCTGTGTTTTCTGGGCCGCGAACTGGGTCGAAAACAGCTAACAAATCACTGGAGAAGAATTCAAACACGCTGATTTCTGTCACTACGATGCGGTCGCATGGATGACGCGGTCGCGTCACCTAGCATCAGGGAAACTATAGCATATTATATATCAAATCGAATCCCCGGACGTTAGCTTTCCAACGCAACTGAAACCGCATCGTTTGGACCTCTGTAGCTAAAGTTATAGCCGTTTGAGTGCGAAGAGGTCAGGCTGGACAGCTTAGCAACTTCTTCATCTTCTTGTATTCCTTCCACTTTTGCATGCTTCCTTTCCATCCTCCAAGTCATTCCTGTCCTATAATATCTGAAAACACTTAACACACATATCAAGGCATCTAATGGTGATAAGAGAGGATTAATAATAAGCAAATATAAGATCAAAGAAGCATGTTTTCAATCAAAACACATAATTAAGAAGGAAATATAAAACCATGCAAATAGTATGAATAAGTGGGTAAAGAGTTAATAAAAACCACTCAATTGAGTACAAAATAAACCATAAAATAGTGGTTTATCAACCTTCCCACACTTAAACACTAGCATGTCCTCATGCTAAGCTCAAGAGAAACTATAAAGATGAAGAGGAATGGTAGAATGTATGAAATGCAACCTATCTATATGAATGCAACTACATGCAAAATGTTTCTACCTAACTTGGTTAAGAGTAAATAAGTTCTCCAAGACAAATACAAACCAATTTTCACTAATTCAAATCATACAATAAAAAACAAGTAAACTTGTAAGAAGACATCTCATGAAAGCAGGGAACATAGAATTTAAGCGTTGAACCCTCACTGGAAGTGTATATTACTCTAATCTCTCAAGTGTATAGATTATTTTTCTATTTTGGTTTTTCATGAGTAGGTTCCCAAATTCCTGATATTCAAATAAATTAGAAATATTATACTTTTCCTTTATTAACTCATGTTCCCACAGTTTCCCCACACTTAATTAACACACTATCTTAAGCTAACCAAAGATTCAATTGGGATAATTAATTTATTTTCTGCTTAAGGCTAGTGATGTGGTAAGATATAGAACAAATGGAGATTTCAAGACTCAAAGTGGCTGACAAGGGTGATTTAAAGGGTAGGCTTATTTGGGATAAGTGAGCTAAAATCAAATAATGGCCTCAATCATATGCAAGCATGTAAATACACTAAATATTGGACATATAGACTGAAACAAAGTAAAGATCACAATTATAGAGAAGTAAACACACAAGAATAAAATATTTATGGTTAAATAATGTAACCATGTAAATGAGCGCAAAATCTCACAGGTTGTATGTTCTTTGGCTCAAAAACCATGTTCCAAATACAACTTTAAACAAATTTAACAAAAAAATTTTCAATTTAAATTAGTAAAATTTTTCAAAAATAGGGTCTTTAGAAGAATTTTATTACTTTAACCAAGTAGTAACTAGATGCATAAAATAAAACAAATATGCAAATACAACAACTAATTTAACAAAGAAAATTAAACATTGGTGCTAAAATATGAAGTGACTAACCCATGGAAGTCGGTATCGACCTCCCCACACTTAAAGATTGTACCGTCCTCGGTGCATGTTGAGATGTGCAGGTGGACGGGCTGTTCCAACTGATGCTTTTCTTCAAGGATTGTGCTGATGGACTTGTTTGTCTCCCCATGTAAACATTTTTTGGTTCCCTTCCGGGTGTTCATCCTGAAAGAAAAAGGGAAGAAGAGTAACCCAGAAATAGAGATAAGAAAATAAAAGAAGTATGGGTGGGTTAATGCCAAATGATTAGGGTCTCATTTACATGGTAGCTATAACATGCAAGTGAGAAAACAATAGAAGCCATGGCATGCCAGTGGTATAAAATGTACAACAATGGGGAAGAGAGTGGGGAAGGAGAGATAATATAAATTCATGTCAATGCAAAAGTAATACAGATATAAAATATTGGCATTGATTTAAATAATATTACTCAATCAGAATTAAACAAGTCATGAAGCACCAAGAAAATACCAGAAAAGATGTAACAGTTGAATAAGAACATTTGAACACCAATGGTAAAATAATAAAAATATGCAATGAATGAAAGTATGTAAATAAATAAAATAAAATAAAATAAAAGATAAGAAGAATGAGAAGGGAAAGAAATAAAGTAAGAAAGAAAGAAGAAAGAAGAAAAGATAGAAGAAATTAGGATTAGAGAAGAAAAGATAAGATAATTGGCACTAATCTGGATAAGTTGTGCGGCGCAGGCGACGCGGTCGCGTGGGTGACGCGGTCGCGTGGTGCGCAATAAGGTCAGGCGACGCTGACAACTTTCACCTCTTTGCAAGTTTCTTCAATATTAACCTCTTCCTCTTGGTAGCTTTCTTCCAATTCAATCTCTTTTTCATTGCTCACCAAGGGTATGGAAGGAGGCTCTGTGACTGGACTTTCCAATGGAGGTACAACATCTCTTAAGTCTGCAACCACTTCTTCATTTTTAATAATTGCTGCTTTGTCCAGTTGTTTAAGTATAAAATCATACTCATCCTCGATGGTTTTCTTTCCATGACAACTCCTTTCAACTACTCTTTCATCTTCAAGGGTCTCTCCTACCTTTACCCGTAGGGCCTCCTCTAGCTCTTTATGAAGTATGGATTCGCGAAGATGATTCCTTCTTTCCTGTTCCATATTAATAGCATAATTGGGATCATCTTGCTCTTGGATTGATGGATGTGGGTGCTCTTCCATGGAGGGTGGTGATGGGATGAAAAGATCATTATGTGGTTGAAAAGGAAGTGCACTAGAGCTTGAGGGTTGATTGTTGAAGGTATTTGGTGGTCTGATTTGGGCGACGAGAGCTTGTATAGTAGAGTTTAGATCGGCAAGTGCTTTCTCCATGGAGGTTTGGGTGGATAGGAGGGTTCATTTGGCTCATAAGGTGGTTGGTATGGTGGATACGGGTTAGGGTCATATGGAGGTGAATGGTGAAAAGGGGCTTGTGAGTATGGTGGTTCAAAGCTGTGTTGAGGAGAGGGTTTATAGGCATATGGTGGTGGTTGTTGATAGTCCATTGGAGGTGGTTGTTGCCATGAGAGTTGATCAAATCCTTGTGTCTCCTCCCATCTTTGATTATTCCAACCTTGATGCCTGTTCTCATTGTAATTTCCTCTTCCTGCAATATAATTGTAACCAGACTCATAACCAAAGGGGTGAGAGTTCATAGTAGCAAATAAAAATTAAAAATAAAAATAAAAACAAATTTAAATTAAAAGGTTATTTAAATTTTGAATTTTGAAATTTGAATTTTAAATTTTTGAAATTTGAATATTTGAAATTTGATTTTTTTTGAAATAAGATAAGATAAGATAAAAATTTTAAAATTAAAAATCTGAAATTTTTTTTCGAAAAAAATTAATTAAAAATATTTTTAAATTTAATGAGGAAAGAGAGAAACAATAAAATGACACCAAATTTCAAATTTTTAGATCAAAACGAAGAAAACAACTAACAACAGCTTGAAGGTTAAGATGAACGCGAAGAACAACTTGAAGATCAAGATGAACACTAAGAACAAATTTTTGAAAATTTTTTTTTAATAACTAAATAAAAACCAATAACCTCTTAATTTATGAAAAAGCAAAAATAAAAACAAAAATAAAAACAAATATTCAAACAAAAAGCAAAAAATATTTACAGTAATCAATAATAAGGTACACGTTTGTAATTCCCCGGCAACGGCGCCATTTTGATGAGAGAACTTTTGCGTGGTCTAGAAATTTGCGGATAAATCCTCGTTGCAAGTATAGTTTCTAAACCTTCAAAAGTCCTTTCATACAAACGTTTTGGTTGTCACAAGTAACAAACCCCTTTAAAATTGATAACCGAGTATTTAAACCTCGGGTTGTCTTCTCAAGGAATTGCAGGGAAGTATGTTCTTATTATTGGTTATGGAGATTGTAAATTTAGGGTTTTGAGAATAGGGAGCAAGTAATTTAAATTGTAATTAAAATAAATAAATTACTGTAAAATAAACTTTTGGCAAGGTATGAGAAATTGGAAGTCCTAGCCCAGTTATCCTTATCAACAATAATGAAAATTAACACTTGATTCCACTTAGTTAACCTTTACTAGAGCAAGGGAAGCAAGTGACTAATTAGTTTGATCTTCAAATCCTAGTTAATCCCTAAGGAAAGACTGGGATTATCGAAGTTTAGTTCAATTAGCAAAGATAACAATTATCACTTATGTTGAGTTAAGATAACTCCTGAGTTACTAATTTCTTAACCAAAGCCAAGAATGTAGAAAGCTAAATTAAAATCATAAATATCTGGAATACCTCAAATAAAATACATTTAAAGCAGTAAAATCTAACATGGAAAAGTTCATAAGCCAATTGGGCAACATAAATCAAATACAAATAAAAGCATTAGAGTCAACAAAAATAGAAGCGAAAGTAAATAGAAAGGGACATTGAACCTAGGATCGAGAGTCACTCCTAAAACTAAGAGAAGTCCTAAATCCTAATCCTAAGAGAGAGGAGAGAACCTCTCTCTCTAAAAACTACATCTACTCCTAAAATTGTGAATGTGAAAGCCTTTTATGAATGGATGCAATCCCCCACTTTATAGCCTCTAATCTGTGTTTTCTGGGCCGTGAACTGGGTCAAAAACAGCCCGGAAATCGCTGGAGAAGAATTCAAACACGCTGATTTTCGTCACTGCGATGCGGCCGCATGGATCACGCAGTCGCGTCCCCTAGCATCAGGGGAACCATAGCATATTATATATCAAATCGAAGTCCCAGACGTTAGCTTTCCAACGCAACTGGAACCGCGTTGTTTGGACCTATGTAGCTAAAGTTATAGCCGTTTGAGTGCGAAGAGGTCAGGCTGGACAGCTTAGCAACTTCTTCATCTTCTTGTATTCCTTCCACTTTTGCATGCTTTCTTTCCATCCTCCAAGTCATTCCTGCCCTATAATATCTGAAAACACTTAACACACATATCAAGGCATCTAATGGTGATAAGAGAGGATTAATAATAAGCAAATATAAGATCAAAGAAGCATGTTTTCAATCAAAACACATAATTAGGAAGGAAATATAAAACCATACAAATAGTATGAATAAGTGGGTAAAGAGTTAATAAAAACTACTCAATTGAGAAGGTAAAAAAGTTAAAAACAAGAGTTTAGTTGAAAAACAGGGCATGTGCGTATGCACAGGGGTGTGCGTGCGCACGCCTAGGAGGATTTTCAAAATGTGTGCGTGCGCATAGAGGTGTGCCTACGCACAAGTGTAAAATTTTTCAATTCTGTTCGCTCGCACAAGGCGTGTGAACGACCTCAACAGAATGCACCTTCCAACGTGTGCGTGCGCACAGCTTGCAGAACTTCGTTGGTTATGTGCGTGCATAGAGCATGCTAGCACTCCCATTAGTAGCCATGTCCCCGTGTGTGTGCGCACAGAAAGTTGTGCGTGCGAACAAGTTCAAAAATTCATGGGGGTGTGTGCGCACACAAACCAGAAATCATAAATTTTGCAGCATGCACAGAATTCAGATTTTGACACCAAACTTTTAATGATCATATCTTTCTCTACAAAATTCAGATTTCCACAAAATTTAAACCATTTTAAAGATTGTTAAATTATCTTTTATTTGATATAAAATGCATCAAATTTCAATAACCGTAGCTCAAGATATGATCCGTCAAAATCAACCCAAAACTCATTTTTACAAAAAAGTCACATCTCAACTTTCCAAAATTCTCAACCAAAATCAAACCAAAACCATACCAAACTCCAATTTACCTCATAACTCACCCTTTGTGTCAAAATTCACCATTCATACCAAATTTTCATTCACACTTCATTATTCTCATCCTCAAATATCAAATATATACACTATAATCATTCCTCCACCAACACATTCATCAATCATCATTCTATCACTATCAATCTTCATCATCAACCTCATTCATACTCCATATCAATAATCAACAATATTACTCATCCAAATTCATCATACATCATACATCAACAACATTATTTAACAACATTAACAACATCAATTCATCATACATCCTCAACAACCAAAATCAACAACCATATCAATCCAAACCTATCTTATGGGTCACTAGCCTAAGTGTCCAAAAATATTATATATTTCATAGAGAAAACCAAAACCATACCTTGGCTAATTCCTAATATGCACTAAATCACCAAGTTGACCTCAACCAAGCTTCCACAAGTTCTCAAACTCAATCAAGTCATCATTTCAACTCCAATCTCCAAGTAAATGCCAATAATCACAACTTCAAACTATATATACACATAATTTCATAACCAATCAACCTAGGGTTCTACTTAATCACAATTTCACAAGGGTTTAAGACACTCTTACCTTACCCAACAGTTTTGGAAGCAAAGCCCAATAGTAATCAAGTGCTAGAGTGTACCTAAACACCAAAAACACAAGATTTCACTCAAAACCAAAATCCCAAAATTCGAATTTCACAAGGGTACGAAACTGGGCAGGGAATTTTGAGTTCTTACCTACACAAGTAGAATAGAACTAACGAGCTCGGCGAGAACTTCGTGTAGCCGTTGACAGCACACGAATCGGAGCACCGTAGCTCGAGATATGGCCACCGGAAGAGATGAGTAAATAGTGTTTTAGCTCTCTTCTCCCTCTCCTCTCAATAATGCAGCCGCGAGTTTGGTGTTTAATGAGGTTATGGGCTGTATGTCATGGTTCATGTGAGTGTATTTATATGTTGGACTTGGGTCCAACTTGGGCCCGATCCAACCCGTTAGCGTTTTTGGCCCGTTTGGTCCAATTTCGGGTCAAACCTTTTAAAATTAGCGCCCGATTTCCAACTTTAATTTATTTTCTAAGTTTTCTACTGGTTTCACTGCGCTCACATAGTACCGAACAGATCTAAGCCGGTACTACCGGTTAAATTACCGGTACGCATTTTTATGTGGTTTTTTGTAGAAAATTATATTTTCCAACTCAGAAAAATCTACTGAGTCCAAATATCATATTAAAATGTTCTAATTAATATTTTAAAATTTTGAACCTAATTCGAGTAATTAAATTATTATTATTTTATATTAATTAATCGGTTAATTAATTCGCAGTTCTTACATTCTCCCCACCTCAATAGGAATTTTGCCCACAAAATTCAAATTCAGTTACCTGAAAAGAGGTGCAGGTAGTTTGTCCCTATTTTGACTTGATTTCCAAGTCACCTCTCTAGTAAGACTTCTTTTTCTCAGAGTTCCTTAATGTTTACATTATCAATTCAAATTGGGGTCACTTTTTCTTTAATTTTATTATTGTGACACATTTTTAATAGATAAATGAATTTTAAAAAAAATTATTATTTTATCATTATATGTTAGCATATTAATGTATTAATAATAGATATTAAGTGCAAGCATAATTGATCTTAAAAAATTTATTTATTTAAAATCATTACAAGAACCAATATAAAAAAGAATGGCAGTGCCTAATAAAAAAAATTAAAATCTATATACAAATTTTTTTTATAAAAAAAATGATACTTAAAATATTTATTTACTAATTAAAATGAAAAAAAATTTAATGAAAA
>NC_029787.2:75092181-75150225 GCF_000816755.2 Arachis ipaensis
AAATAAAAAAATTAAAATGATAAATCTAGGCGAAAGCATACAAAATTAAAATTATTAGAAGTAATAGAACAAATAAAATACGAACTAATATTATCATCATGCATTGTATTATTTCGATCAGTAATATCTAAACATTTAAAAATATGAAACAAAACATACAAACTAAAAAATTCAAGCAAAAGCAAAAATTGTTATAACCTATATAAGATAATTAACTAAAAAATGCTATAAAATAATAGATGCAACTGAGAACTTTATACCAAAAAAATTATGATATATAAAGATAGTATTCTTAAAAAAACTTTTATGTATTTCAGATACAAATATATTGTATTGACTATTTCATCTAAAAAAATAGTCTATAACAGACACAATGTTAACATATAAATAAAAACCAAGGGTTTGAAAACCGAACTGGCCGGTTCGACCGGATTAATCGAGAACCGGTCAGTTAGCCAATCTGGTCAATACCTAAAACTAGCCTGAAAAAATTGGTGAAAAAACTGGCCAAACAGGTGAACTGGATGAACTGGCCGATTTTTTTAAAGTCTGGTCTCCCCTTCAACACCAAATGGCGCCGTTTTGGTTTAATTTAAAAAAAAAGGAACAAAACCAAAACAGGCAACCCCCAAATGCCCCCAATCCCCTTTCCCTTCTCTCTCACGCTCAGAACTCCCCAAAATCCCTAATTCAAAGGTGGCATCTTTGGAGAGCAGCGGAAGAATGAGTGGAGTGCTTGTCGGAGCACGGCAGCGGCGGAGGAAGGAGGCAGTGAAACTGTGTCTGAGGTTGCTGTGCATGGCTTTCCGAGCATCTCTGCTTCTCTCTTCCCTCTTCTTTCTCACTCTCAGTTTCACCAAAATGACAAAATGCCCCAATCTATCTCACTCTCAGTCTTAGACGCCGACACTCTTCTCTCTCCTCCCCATCGTCGGCCGCCTCTTTCTCATCGTCAAAGACGCCCTGTCTCCGAGAAATTTTTCTCTCTCTGTGTCTGTGTCGAGCACCACTTTGTGCGAAGTGCGAACATACCCGTGCCGCTGTGGGCTCTTCGCCATCGCTGTGAGTTCTTCAATCTTCGCCGTCCCTCAACATCTTTGTGGTCTTCTTTATTTTCACTGATTTCTTCCCTCTTTCACTTTAGTTTTTGATTTGTTTCCTCTGTTGTGTGTGGAACGAGTCACTGATTATTTGTTAATTTTATTTATTATGATTTCTAAGTTGCTTCACTTGTTTGTTGCTGATTTTTTTATTCTCATTTGATGGTGCTCAGATGCATTGCTTCACTACATTGTTTATCTTGAAATTTTTTCTGGTTGAGTTGTTTATGACTTTATGCTATGATTCTGATTTTGAATTGTTTATGAGTTTATGCTGATTTTTCTAATTTGGTGATTCTGCTTCTTGTTCTTTCTTATTCTGAGTTGTTGATGTGTTGTGATGGAGTATAGAATTTTTGAAAATTCTAATGTGAATATGCTGATTTTCTGAATTTTGATTTTTTATATTTGTCTATTTTAATTTTTGTTAGTTATAAAATTTGATGTTTGAAGTAATTTGTTAATTTTTAACTATAAATAAATTATTATATAAAATTTTAAAATTTTAAATTTTATTAATCTAAAAATTATTAAATTTAAATATTTAAAATTATATATTAAATTTTTAATAATTTTTTATATATTTAGTTAAACCGGTTGAATTCTGGTTGAACCTTTAAACCATTGAACCAGTCACTTTACCGATTCATTGACCGTTCCGGTTCTCGCAATCTTGACAAAAACATATAGGGTGTGTGTGGTTGAAGGGAATATAAGTATATTCCCAGGAATTTTGAGATGGGAATATCTTATTCCCATGTTTGGTTCAAGATTTAAAAAATTATTCCTAGGTATGTTTTATTCCCTGGAATCAAAATCCCACCCATTTCGTTCCCATCTCCCCCCTGGTTATCTTTAATTCCAATGGGAATGGAATGTGTATAATAAAGTGAAAAGACCAAAACACCCTTGTTAATTTCACTCCAACCCTTCTTTTCAGATTTTTCCCAATTCATTTCAAACAAAACGAAACCCTAGCAGAAACACTCCTCCATGAAAACAACTCCCTAGCGAGGCTTTTCTTCAAATTCATGGAGGCTCCACCGGCGTTGGCACCGCCTCGCCGCCGATTTCGATTTGCATGACCACCACGATCCTTATTCTAGAAGAAAATCGTTCGCGTTCGTGTCATCATCACAGTTCACCTCGGTTCACCAGTACTGCATTTTTGCCACCATCGTCGCGACTCTGTTTAGATCCTTCGCGTTGTGTGGTCGCGTCTGGCCTCTCTCCTCCGTTTGAGATCCGTTGCTCGCGCGTCTCTGCCTATGCGTCTGTTCGAGTTGCGCTTACTGTTCGTGTCATCTCCCTCCTCGCATCTGTTCGAGTTGTGCAACCTTGTTCATCTTTTTCAAGCACAGAATCTTCTTCTTCAGGTAAGAATTTTAAACTGTTAGCACTGTATGGCTTTCTAGTTGTCCTATGATTAGTTACTGATAAGTAGAAATCGGACTGATTTGCATGAGAGAGTAACTAAATCAGAAATTGATATCATGCAATAATAGTCTTTGAGATGAAATGGTGATCATTGATTTTTTTCCCTGAGTTTGTATGAACTTAACTGAATTGCCAATCATATAGTTGAAGCGAAGTCCCCTGAATAAAAAACACAGAACAAGAGCTCTGACCTCATTGATTATATTCTTTCTTCTTTTGTGATTGACTAGTGCAAAAGACATGTTGATTAGGGCTAATACTTCTTTTGATTTTTTTATGCTTTCTACATCATATTACACTATTTTTCTAAAATAGACTGCTAATTTGATTAGTTATTTTCTTGATTTCTTATATACTCTCTGTGACTATGTTGCATGCAAACAACGTGTTTGATGATTTGCCTCAATAAAGAGTTTAGCTTGTGACATATTTTTACATGTTTAATTTGGTTTAAATCTGACAAAAATATATTTTTACATGATTAATTTGGCTTGAAAAGACTGCTCAATCTTCCTCATCTCCACTGGGTTTGTTGCTCTACTGCCTCCTCTGTTTAAGGCTTCATCTTTCCTGGTTCGTTTTTCTTTATAACTATAACAAATATTAATCTGTTTTCTTGTGTATAATATAACTTGATCTATTACATTTTATGTTATATAAGTATTGAAGGTTTGAATTTTGCATTTATTACTTTTGATGTCAATGGAGGATTGAGTTCACCTCTTTTCTCATTTAGAAGCTTCTTATATAACTTACAAAGCATTTAATTTCATTTCTTATCTTGTTACATATTAAGGATCTTGTTTGATTTTATGTTGGTTGAAATGAAGTAGTTGTAGCTTAGGAACTTATGATATTAGCACCGGCATAATGTTCTTGTTGCACTGCACTGCTATCTTTATGGCCAAGGCCAAATAACTTGGAATTTAATTTATAGGGCACTTAAATGAACAAAAGTAAAAGCACTTTTACAGCACCAAATTGATTTTATCCATGGCGCAGCTAGGACATCATGTGGGATACATATATACTCTGTCTCAGGTCCAAACTCTTCGAACCAAAATGCCTTCGGCCTAAGTTTGTGCGTGCCAAAAGCCTAAAACCTTATGCTGGATTGCTGGATGGGTAATGTGGGCTAAGGGCAACAGGTTCAATCATTCTATGGAGCAAGTGAGAAAGAGCCAAATACAAATGCTATGTGCCTCTGGCATATTATCTATCTGTCCACTACTTCAGGAATGACGGGTTTGCCTAGATAAACCTGTTGCATCTCATCTCTCCAAATCTGCAAGGACATCAATTATACACATAGCTTCAACGTAATTTTCTATCCTAATTTGTTTATATAGCACAAAAAGAATCTACTTTAAAATATTGAATTCACCCATTCATTGAAATCATACCATGTTATTATCAAGGTGAATCTCAAGTTTTAGGTGTGTTAGATACTCTGTTTTTTTTTATAAGTATCGTTAAATACTATGTTATTTTATATGGTTGATTGTTTATATCTACTAGCTTGGTTTTGATTAATAATATGTATTGTATACTTGAATTGATTTACAAAATTTGAATGTCTTATAACTAAATATTTTAATGTTTTGTTCTTTTTTTGACAGAATGGATCCCAAACAGAAGATGAGAGTTATTGCCTGCTTGATTTTTCTATGTATGAAGTTGTCTATTGTAACATTGATTTCACTTTATTGATGTGTTTGTGTTCTTGTACAAGAGTTGTGCATGTAACTTTAACTTTTGAGACTTCTTTGTAACTTTAATTTGGATAAGAGTAAAGCTTTTTAATACATATGTGGTTAGAACCGTTGAGATTTATTTTATATAAGTTCAATTATTGATTGAGACGAATTATGAATTATGAAATTTTTGAAAATTTAAATACGTATTTTGTGTCAATTTTAATTAAACATATGTAATACTAGGGTTATTTTAATAAATTTAAAAATTTAGAGTCAATAATAATTTTAATTAAAAATTTTGTTATTAGGGATATTTTAGTAAATTTAAATAATTTAGAGTCAATGAATAAAATTTTTTTTATAAAGAATAAAATAAAATATTTTATAATTAAAATTGTTAAATACTTCTAAATAACAAAATTAAAAAAAAAATAAAGTCAAACAACATCACAATATTATATAGTATAACAAAGTTAAAACGAAATATTTTCACACATCATTTAAATATATTTGATAGTTACTTATCTCTTTTATGATCATTGTAATAAAAGTCATTCTTTATTTTTATAATCAACAAAGTACTATTCTTTTAAGTTGTTACAAAATTTATCATTTTCTATTATGAATGTAACCATATATATAAATTTAATACGAGTACAGAAATTCAAAAAAATGTTCGAGCATCGCACAATTGTGCTCAAAATTTTCAAGAGGATACAATAACTTCGAACTCCGCTACCAATCTCAAGGACATGTCATTACTATAGCGCATATCTATTTCACCATGAAACATTCGAAATGTGCTGTAATGGGGGAAAGTCTCTCTTCCCTGAGTAAATGCTCCTCAGGAATTGCTTGAAATCTTTCTAGATCCTTTTGCAGAAGGAAACTATTTTAGAAAACATATTAGTGGATACAATCATGTATTTTCCTACACTTCGTGTGGTGTGCACATAGACAAACAACTGGCTATAACAGGTCATGGTATATATACATTTCGTGCTCAAGGCTCAATATATCACAGTATAGGAGGATTTTATCCGAATCAGGGCATGCAATAACATTTTTTGCAAATGTACATATATGATACTGAGCAGGAGTTGCAGAATAGGATGCTGGAGAACACACAACAACATGAAATATTAATTCTCAATTTACAACAATTGCTACACCGATATTGTAACACCCTACCACACAGAGCCTTACGCTTAAGTTGTAAAGCAGAGGTGGCGAGGTATTACGACCTCTAAAAGAAAAGACTTATATAAATATAGTTGAAAATAGTTTTATAACAAGGAGCCTTGAAGAATAAGCTAATCAAAAAGCAAAAACAGAAAATCGTATCACACTAGTACGTATGAGCGTAAATAGAATGGACAAGGTCAAAGAAAGCTGAAAACGTAATATACATATCAGAGTTCCAAAACACAGATATCAAGCTCCAGACTCGACTTGCGAAGCTAAGGTCGGGCAGAGTATATAATTATATATTTATATACAACCCAAAATAAAACTCAAACTATAAAATATACACCTTTATCTATAAGTCAATCTCTAGGAGGGACAAAATACAAAATACACATGTGAAGATTCTATAAACATATATACATAGCACAAATACAAAATACAACATCCCAAAATAACCAAACATCACTTGCACAAGAAACTCCAACTGCTCAATAATGAGTCCATATTTGATGGTATATTTTGACTCAATTTGGATGGATTCTAGCACATGAACTCACACTTAAGCACCAAAATAGCATACTTTTGTGTTTTGTCCCCAATTTGATCCTAAATGTGAAAACATGCGATTTTGTGCTTGAAATGAGCAATTTAATTCTACTTTTATTCCATTTGATGCCATGACATGTGTGCTGAGTGATTTTAGGCCTTGGAGGCAAGAATGGATAGTCAAAAGTGGAAGAAAGCATATACAAGGGAGAAAGCATAAAGAAAACAAGGAAAAGCATACACAGCGAAGTGTGCGTACGCACGACCACCTGTGCGTACGCACAGGTCGATGTTCAGCCAAGTGTGCGGATGCACACATCTGTGCGTCCACACAAGTCCCTGCACGTGATTTCATTAATGAAACATGTGCTACGCGAATTTTGGAGGCTTTTGGCCCATTTTGGAAGGCTTGAAGGCTGAATTGAAGTGCTATATGAAGGGGATATTGACGTTTAGGATTTTTTGCCAGTAAAGAATGTCATAAAAACAGTCGCGTTGTAGATATAGTCTCTAAACCGACAAAAATCCCTTCGTACAAACGTTTTGGTTGTCACAAGTAACAAACCCCTTTGAAATTGATAACCGAGTATTCAAACCTCGGGTCATCTTCTCAAGGAATTGCAGGGAAGTATGTTCTAATTATTGGTTATGAGTTTGTAAATTGGGGTTTATTAGGAAGTAAGGTGGGAATATGTTATATGACAAGTTCTATTAATGTATAAGATAAGAAGCAACAATAGTAAATGGCAGAGGAAATAAAATAATAATAATAAAAATAAACTCTTGGCAAGGTATTAGAAATTGGAGGTCCAGATTAATTATCCTTATCAATAGTAATGAAAGTTTAATCTTAATTCCACTTAGTTAACCTTTACTAAAGCAAAGGAAGGTCAAGGGACAAATTGGTTTGATCTTCGAATCCTATTTATTTCCTAAGAAAAGTTTGGGATTATTGAAGTTCAAACCAATTGGCAAGATAACAATTATGCTATTGAGTTGGATAACTCCTGAGTTACTGATTCCTTAACCAAGACCAAAAGAGGAAAAGTAAATTTACTGGAATAAAAATGCCTTCAGATGGGAAGCAACAGTAACATAAATAAAAGAAAGAAATCTTGAATCTGAAATACCTCGAATTATAATAAATAGAACATCCAAGTCTTAATCATGAAAAGTTCATAAGCCAATTGGGTAACATAAATTAAATGAGAATAAAAGTATTAGAGTATTTGAAAGTAAAAGAGAAATATGAAGAAAAAGGAATATTGAACCTGGATCGAGAGTCACTCTTAAAAACTAAGAGAAATCCTAAATCCTAATCCTAAGAGAGAGGAGAGAACCTCTCTCTCTAAAAACTACATCTACTCCTAAAATTGTGAATATGAGAGCCTCCCTTTGAATGGATGCAGTCTCCCACTTTATAGCCTCTAATCTGTTTTTTCCGGGCCGCAAACTGGGTCAGAAACAGTCCAGAATTCGCTGGTTTCGAATTTTAATGCGCTGATTTCCGTCACTGCGATGCGGCCGCATGGATCACGTGGTCGCGTCGTCTAGCGTCAGGGGAACCATAGCATATTATATATCAAATCGAAGCCCCGGACGTTGGCTTTCCAACGCAACTAGAACCGCGTCGTTTGGATCTCTGTAGCAAAAGTTATAGCCGTTTGAGTGCAGAGAGGTCAGGCTGGACAGCTTAGCAATTTCTCCAACTTCTTGCATTCCTTCCACTTTTGCATGCTTTCTTCCCATCCTCCAAGCCATTCCTGCCTTATAATATCTAAAAACACTTAACACACATATCAAGGCATCTAATGGTAATAAGAGAGGATTAATAATAAGCAAATATAAGATCAAAGAAGCATGTTTTCAATCAAAACACATAATTAGGAAGGAAATATAAAACCATGCAAATAGTATGAATAAGTGGGTAAAGAGTAGATAAAAACCACTCAATTGAGTACAAGATAAACCATAAAATAGTAGTTTATCAACCTCCCCACACTTAAACATTAGCATGTCCTCATGCTAAGCTCAAGAGAAACTATAAAGGAATGAAGAGGAATGGTAGAATGCATGAAATGCAACCTATGAATGCAACTACATGCTAAGATGTTTCTACCAACTTAGTTAAAAATAAACAAATCTTTCAAGAGGAAATATGAACTGGATTTCACTAATTCAAATCATGAAAATGAAGTACAAATAGACTTGCAAGAAGAAAATAGCTCATGAAAGCAGGGAACAAGGAATTGAGCATCGAACCCTTACTGGTAGTGTATACACTCTAATCACTCAGGTGTTTAAGGTTCGATCTCTCAATTCTCTACTAACCTTGCTTTCTAAGGCTTGCTCTTCATCTAACAATCAACATAAATTTAATGCACAGATACACATATCAAGAGGTCTTTTAAGGGTTGTAATGGGGTTAGGGTCAAGGTAGGATTGTATTTGGCCAAGTGGACTAAACTCTGAATCCTTAATTAACTTAAACTTTTCACCTAACTTAAACAGTCCATGTAATCATAATACAACATCCAACTATCCATCAACCATGTTTTTCACATATTCATGCATTCTAATTTCAAGTACAACTCATATGCATTGCTTTCACCACATATTTTGGGGCATTTTTGTCCCCTTTTACTTATTTGCTCTTTTTCTTTTCTTTTTCTCTCTCTTTTTTCTCCTTTTTTTTATATATATATATTTTTTTTCTTTTTTTTTTCTCAATGCATATGATTAATTTATTGAATGCATGAACATGTCCCAAACATTTCTTTCACATTTTTAGAAAATTCTAACATACTCAATTCTCAAACCAAATATTTCCAAACCCAATTTCCCACACTTAAATCATAAGCACTCTCACTAGTCTAAGCTAACTAAGGATTCAAATTAAGGACATTATTGTTTTTTCGCTTAGAGTTAATGATGTGCTAAAGTAAAGAACAAAGGGGTAAAATAGGCTCAAAATTGGTTTGCAAGGGATAATGAAGGGTTAAGGCCATATGGGTATGTAAGCTCAGTGAACAAAGGCCTCAATCATGTAAGTGTATGCATACATCAAACCATGAAAATATAGAATTAAGCAAGACAAAGATCACAATTTTAGAGAGAAAAAACACACTAAAAATAAAATATTGGTTGAAAAATGCAACCAAAACATGGGTTGGTTAATGCCAAAAGTGAGGGTCTCAATTACATGGTAGCTACAACATGCAAGTGAGAAAACAATAGAAGTACATGGCAGATCAAGAGTGCAAAAATTTGCAACAATGGGAGGAGAGAGTGGGTAATGAAAGACAATGTAAGTTCGTGGCAATGCAAATGAAGTGCAAGTATTATAAAAGATTGGTATTGGCAGATAATTAATATCATCCCACAGTGTAAAACAAGTTATTAAGCACCAAAGTAATTCAAGAAAAGATGAACAGTTGAATAAGAACTTTTGAACACCAAAATTAATAAATTTAAAAAAATAAAAATATGCAATGAATGAAAGTATGCAAATAAATTAAATAAAATAGAATGGGAGTGAGAGAAAATAAGAGAGGAAGAAGAAAGAAATAAGAAAAGATAAGAGAATAAGGATTCAGAGAAGAAAAGATAAGAAAATTGGCACTAATCTGGATAGGTTGTGCGACGCCGGCGACGTGGTCGCGTGGGTGATGCGGTCGCATGGTGCGCAATAAGGTTAGGCGATGCGGACGCGTGGGGCACGCGATTGCGTGACTTGATTTGTGCTAGTGGCGCGAGTGCAGCCTCGCGGTCGCACAACTCTCTGTTCAAAACTTAGTATTGCCAAAATCCTGGGTGACGCGGTCGCGTGGTCGACGCGATCGCGCAGGTGGCCTTATTTCCAATATGACGCGGACGCGTTCGCGTGGGAGGGCTTGGGCTGCCAGCACGAGTCCAGCCCAACTCCAGCACAACTTTCGGCCATGCACCCTTTTTACGCCGATTTCAGGTCACGCGGCCGCGTGGGTGACGCAGTCGCGTGGGAGGCCATTATTCCCATATGACGCGGTCGCGTCAGCGACGCGGTCACGTGGGTTGATTTGTGCCATTGGCACGAATTTGACGCTGCTCCTGCGTAACTCTTTATTCGTTTTTATTTTTCTCCCCTCTCCTTGCGACGCGGACGCGTCGCTAATGCGGTCGCGTCGCGTGCTCGCTTTTTTTTTTTGTAATCTAAAAAATATAGAATGCAGTGTTAATATGAATGTGATGCAAAATTCCAGGTTCAATATAACAAAATAAAATAAAATTCAAAAATAAATAAAACTAAGTAATGAAAAGGGAACGATCATACCATAGTGGGTTGTCTCCCACCTAGCACTTTTAGTTATAGTCCTTAAGTTGGACATTTGATGAGATTCCTGCTATGGTGGCTTGTGCTTGTACTGATCCAAGAATCCCCACCAATGTTTGTATTTCCAGTAGCCTCCGGGGTCCCAAACTAAGCATGTAAAGCCTTTAAGAAGCTTCAAACAGATTCTTAAGCTCCCGGGGGTGACAAATGTCAGAACAGATTCCAGGATCCCAAACTTTACTTTTACACCCGTTCTTGTCTCGATCTGCACTTTTCCAGCCGGGTGAAAGGTGATCTGAATTCTCACTGCAGCAACCAAACAACTTCCTAGACCCATTCAGTTGAGCTTTATACCAACCCTTGCGTTTGAACTTAAAGCTTCCAACCATGATGAACCTTGCAGGACAATTCTTACCACTGGCCATCTTCCTCTTACTCTTAATGCCACAAAGAGCTCTAAGTTGACCATCCGTCTCCAGTAGCCCATATTCAAGTGGGATTAGAAAGCTATGGGATATGAATTTTACCCACTTGAATATTGTGAAGGATGATGGCAACTTAGGGGGAGGGGTCTCTAACAAGTTTGGAAATGTAATTTTAAGCTCCACTCCCTTGTGCTCTTCTTTGACATCTTCTACCTCTTGATCAACCTCTACAAAATCTTCAACCATGATTTGCCTTGGAGGTTGTATGCTCTTCTCAACATCAACATCAAACACCGTGGAAGGAGGCTCTGTGACTAGACTTTCCAATAGAGGTACAACATCTCTTAAGTCTGCAACAACTTCTTCCTTTTTAATAATTGCTGCTTTGTCCAATTGTTTAAGTATAAAATCGTACTCATACTCGATGTTTTTCTTTCTATGACAACTCCTTTCAACTATTCTTTCATCTTCAAGGGTCTCTCCTACCCTTACCCGTAGGGCCTCCTCTAGCTCTTTATGAAGTATGGATTCGCGAAGATGATTCCTTCTTTCCTGTTCCATATCAATAGCATAATTGGGATCATCTTGCTCTTGGATTGATGGATGTGGGTGCTCTTCCATGGATGGTGGTGATGGGATGGAGAGATTATTCTGTGGTTGACAAGGAAGTGCACTAGAGCTTGAGGGTTGATTGTTGAAGGTATTTGGTGGTCTGATTTGGGCGAAGAGAGCTTGTATAGTAGAGTTTAGATCAGCAAGTGCTTTCTCCATGGAGGTTTGGAGTGGATAGGAGGGTTCATTTGGCTCATAAGGTGGTTGGTATGGTGGATATGGGTTAGGGTCATATGGAGGTGAATGGTGTAAAGGGGCTTGTGAGTATGGTGGTCCCAAGTTGTGTTGAGGAGGTTCATAGGCATATGATGGTGGTTATTGATAGTCCATTGGGGGTGGTTGTTGCCATGAGGGTTGATCAAATCCTTGTGGCTCCTCCCATCTTTGATTGTTCCAACCTTGATGCCTGTTCTCATTGTAATTTCTTCTTCCTGCAACATAATTGTAACCAGACTCATAGCCAAAGGGGTGAGAGTTCATAGTAGCAAAATAAAAATGAAAATAAAAATAAATTTAAATTAAAAGGTTATTTAAATTTTGAATTTAAAAATTAAATTTTGAAATTTGAAAATTTTTTAAATTTAAATTTTGAAAATTTTGAAATTTGATTTTTGAAATAAGATAAGATAAGATAAAAATTAAAAAATAAAAAACTGAAATATTTTTTTTTTCAAAAAAAATTAATTTAAAATATTTTTAAATTTAATGAGGAAAGAGAAAAACAATAATATGACACCAAATTTCAAATTTTTTAGATCAAAATGAAGAAAACAACTAAGAACAGCTTGAAGGTCAAGATGAACGTGAAAAACAACTTGAAGATCAAGATGAACAATAAGAACAAATTTTTGAAATTTTTTTTAATAACTAAATAAAAATAAATAACCTCTTAACTTAAGAAAAAAGCAAAAGTAAAAATAAAAATAAAAACAAGCAAAAATAAAATATTTACAATAACCAATAATAAGGCACACGTTTGCAATTCCCTGGCAACGGCGCCATTTTGACGTTTAGGATTTTTTGCCAGTAAAGAATGTCATAAAAAACAGTCGCGTTGTAGATATAGTCTCTAAACCGACAAAAATCCCTTCGTACAAACGTTTTGGTTGTCACAAGTAACAAACCCCTTTGAAATTGATAACCGAGTATTCAAACCTCGGGTCGTCTTCTCAAGGAATTTCAGGGAATTATGTTCTTATTATTGGTTATAAGTTTGTAAATTGGGATTTATTAGGAAGTAAGGTGGGAATATGTTATATGACAAGTTCTATTAATGTATAAGATAAGAAGCAACAATAGTAAATGGCAGAGGAAATAAAATAGTAATAATAAAAATAAACTCTTGGCAAGGTATTAGAAATTAGAGGTCCAGATTAATTATCCTTATCAATAGTAATAAAAGTTGAATCTTAATTCCACTTAGTTAACCTTTACTAAAGCAAAGGAAGGTCAAGGGACAAATTGGTTTGATCTTCGAATCCTATTTATTTCCTAAGAAAAGTTTGGGATTATTGAAGTTCAAACCAATTGGCAAGATAACAATTATGCTATTGAGTTGGATAACTCTTGAGTTACTGATTCCTTAACCAAGACCAAAAGAGGAAAAGTAAATTTACTGGAATAAAAATGCCTTCAGATGGGAAGCAACAGTAACATAAATAAAAGAAAGAAATCTTGAATCTGAAATACCTCGAATTATAATAAATAGAACATCCAAGTCTTAATCATGAAAAGTTCATAAGCCAATTGGGCAACATAAATTAAATGAGAATAAAAGTATTAGAGTATCTGAAAGTAAAAGAGAAATATGAAGAAAAAGGAATATTGAACCTGGATCGAGAGTCACTCTTAAAAACTAAGAGAAATCCTAAATCCTAATCCTAAGAGAGAGGAGAGAACTTCTCTCTCTAAAAACTACATCTACTCCTAAAATTGTGAATATGAGAGCCTCCCTTTGAATGGATGCAGTCCCCCACTTTATAGCCTCTAATCTGTATTTTTTGGGCCGCAAACTGGGTCAGAAACAGTCCAGAATTCGCTGGTTTCGAATTTTAATGCGCTGATTTCCGTCACTGCGACGCGGCCGCATGGATCACCCGGTCGCATCGTCTAGCGTCAGGGGAACTATAGCATATTATATATCAAATCGAAGCCCCGGACGTTAGCTTTCCAACGCAACTAGAATCTCATCGTTTGGACCTCTGTAGCAAAAGTTATAGCCGTTTGAGTGCAGAGAGGTCAGGCTGGACAGCTTAGCAATTTCTCCAACTTCTTGCATTCCTTCCACTTTTGCATGCTTTCTTCCCATCCTCCAAGCCATTCCTGCCTTATAATATCTAAAAACACTTAACACACATATCAAGGCATCTAATGGTAATAAGAGATGATTAATAATAAGCAAATATAAGATCAAAGAAGCATGTTTTCAATCAAAACACATAATTAGGAAGGAAATATAAAACCATGCAAATAGTATGAATAAGTGGGTAAAGAGTAGATAAAAACCACTCAATTGAGTACAAGATAAACCATAAAATAGTGGTTTATCAGATATCAACACATATCAACACATTAGGCTTTATTAGAGTAGAGAGCTCAATTAGATAGTTTTTCATAGTAATTAGGAGTAGGAGTAGGAGTAGTGTAGCATTTCTCTCTTAGGGTTTCATTTCCATTTCCATTGTAGAATTTTATAGCAAGCTTTGATTTTGGATTTTGCTCCTTTAATTGTAAGTACTCTCAATTTCATCTTTAATTATAGCACTTCTACTTTCACTTTCTTTAGTTCAAGTTACTTTGTTCATATTTGTAATTTTGTGTTTCTTGAAGTTTTGATCAATGAATTTTATGTTTCTTGCTTCCTTTATGTTTGATTGCTTGTTTACATTTGGTTTTGTTGATAGTTAGTTATAGTTTTACATTTTACCTTGCAATTTTCCATGTTTTACTTTCACGCACACAAGGTGTTTGTGAAAATGCCAACTTTAGATTTTGAGTAGATTTTCCCACCTTGGCTTGTGGTTTGAGTTCCTAGGATACTAGAGTCATAATGTTCGATATTTAGTGGTAATTCTTGGGTAGTTAGTTGACTCTTGTCTCCATTGACGCTAGCCTTTTATCAACTAGTTTGGTAAGTTAGTTAGGACTTATGGATTAAGGTCAATTATGCTTGCTTGACTTACTCCTCGATATTTGGGTTTAACTAGGCGAGATTGACTCATGATGACTACCCTAGTTGTGGTTATGGCAATGATAGGATTCTTAGACTCTCATTCCCAAGTCAAGGCTTTCATTGCATTTATAGATTTTTCGCTAGTTTTGATCTCATTTCCTTCTTACTTGCATGAATTCCAATTTTGATTATTGCTTTGTTCTTTTATTCCTTAAGTTCCTTTAATCTTTTGTTCTTTGATCACACAACCTCTTTTTGTCCTTTTTAACAACCTAAAGCGTAACATTCCATTTGAATTCCTAGGGAGACGACCTGAGGTTGAAGTACTCTTGATCTCGGTTTATATTTGATTTGAATTAAACTTTGATTGGGGATTGTTTGTTGGTCTAGACTATGCTTGCAACGAGAATCCATATTTAGTGAAATTCTAGACCAACAGTAGTCCTCTCATCAAGTTTTTGGCACCGTTGTCGAGGAACCATGCAAACGGTGTTATATCTTTTAGTTGTTGTGAATATATTAATAGTGTAAATAGCACTTTTGGTTGTTTATTTGCTTTTGTTAGTAAATTTTTGTTTGTATTCTCTTTATGACTTTTTCACACCGTCACCATAATGCACCCCAATGGAACCCAAACACTTACTTTTCTAGTCACCAATTCTATACACCATCACCTCACTACATACAAAACCCTTATCCTCATGAGTTTGATTGTCAACCTTCATCACCTCCATCTTTATCTTCACATATGGATCAAGCCACACAAGAATTACTTTTCATGCTCATCCAAGAACAACAAGAGTTCCGGAAGAAAAAAGAGCAAGTCATGTCTACAGTAGCGGAAACTCTTAACCGGTTAGCTTCATTGCGTTCTTGCCATGACCAAGAAATTCTAGTGGATGAATGTGTAGAAACAAGTGAAAAGTGTGGAGTGAGCGAAGAATTGCAAAATCAAGTGGAAAATATCAAGTCGCAACATGAAGCACAAGAGGAGATAAATGAAGAGTTGGTAGGAAGTGATCAATAGGATTCCATCATTCAAGATTTTTTGTCCAACTTGGTCAACCCCGCCAATGACCTTCATAAGCCTCCCTTATTGGAATTGGAAGGAGATGTTGATGTGGTCTTCACACAACCTCTAATTTTTGACTTGAGTGATGAATAGGAAGGTTTAGAGGAAGTTGAGGAAGATCTTAGCTACCGAGAAGTAAAGATAGTTGTGCAAGAGCGAATTGAGTGGGTGAAGACTTCTCCAACAAGCTATATAGACCCACATCAATATGCCATCTTGGAAACGGATTGTCAACTTCAAACCCTTCTTGGAGTAGTGGATTATGGAGAGAAGAATGTTAATTGGCAAAGAAATGGAAAGTTCATCAAAGGAGCCAACTTAACATTTGGAGCTCAATTTTGGTGCAAGAGTCAAATTAGTGGATTCCGAAGAGTGCACAAGTATGTCAATGGTGATAGAGGAACTCAAGCATGGGATCCAGGCATTAATTTCAAGAATCGACACTTATGGATTCTAGTTGCTAGCTTGAAGTCTCTTAAGAGTTTGATTCAATTCATTTGGGATCCGGGAGGTCAAATCAATAGCAAACTTGGTTGGAGATTCAAGGAGGAGTGGAAACATAAGCCGCCCTAATAAGGATCTCCTCACCAAGTCCAACTTAAGGACTTTAAACCAAAGGGCTAGGTGGGAGACTGATGAGCGGATAATTTATACGCTTTTTGGCATTATTTTTAGTGTGTTTTTAGTATGTTTTAGTTAATTTTTATTAGTTTTTAAATAAAAATCACATTTCTGGACTTTACTATGAGTTTGTGTATTTTTCTATGATTTCAGGTATTTTCTGGCTGAAATTGAGGGACCTGAGCAAAAATCTGATTTAGAGGCTGAAAAAGGACTGCAGATGCTGTTGGATTCTGACCTCCCTGCACTCGAAGTGGATTTTGGGAGCTACAGAAACCCAATTGGCGCGCTCTCAATTGCGTTGGAAATTAGACATCATGGGCTTTCCATCAATATTTAATAGTCCATACTTTGCCCGAGATTTGATGGCCCAAACCGGCATTCCAAGTCAGCATAGAAATTCTGGCGTCAAAACGCCAGAACTGGCATAAAAGCTGGAGTTAAACGTCCAAACTGGCACAAAAGCTGGCATTTAACTCCAAGAAAAGTCTCTACATGTGAAAGCTTCAATGCTAAGCCCAAACGCACACCAAGTCGGCCCGGAAGTGGATTTCTGCATCAATTACTCATTCCTGTAAACCCTAGGTTACTAGTTTTCTATAAATAGGACCTTTTGCTATTGTATTTTCATACTTTAGATCTGAAAATACTTTTCACCTTTGGAACTTATATGTTCACGTTTAAGGCTGGCCTGACGGCCATGCCTAGACCTTTTGTTCTTATGTATTTTCAACGGTGGAGTTTCTACACAACATAGATTAAGGTGTGGAGCTCTGCTGTTCTTCATGAATTAATGCAAAGTACTACTGTTTTCTATTCAATTCACGCCTACTTCTTCTCTAAGATATATACTCGTTCTTCAACTTGATGAATGTGATGATCCGTGACACTCATCATTATTCTCACCTATGAATGCGTGCCTGACAACCACTTCTGTTCTACATGCAAACAAGCTTGAATGTGTATCTCTTGGGTTTCTAATCTAAGATTAAAACCTTCATGGTATAGGCTAGAATTATTGGCGGCCATTCCTGAGATCCGGAAAGTCTAAACCTTGTCTGTGGTATTCCGAGTAGGATCTGGGAAGGGATGACTGTGACGATCTTCAAACTCGCGAGTGTTGGGCATAGTGACAGACGCAAAAGGATCAATGGATCTTATTCCAACATGATCGAGAATCGACAGATGATTAGCCGTGCGGTGATAGCGCATTTGGACCATTTTCACTGAGAGGACGGGAGGTAGCCATTGACAACAGTGAAACCCAACATAGAGCTTGCCATGGAAAGGAGTATGAATGATTGGATGAAGACAATAGGAAAGCAGAAGTTTAGGAGGAACAAAGCATCTTCATACACTTATCTGAAATTCTCACCAATGAATTACATAAGTATCTCTATCTTATTTTATTCATCTTTTAATTATCAATTCTCCATAACCATTTGAATCCGCCTGACTGATATTTACAAGATGACCATAGCTTGCTTCAAGCCGACAATCTCCGTGGGATCGACCCTTACCCACGTAAGGTTTATTACTTGGACGACCCAGTACACTTGCTGGTTAGTTGTGCGGAGTTGTGACAAAGAGTTGGGATTACAATTGTGCGTACCAAGTTGTTGGTGCCATTGATGATCACAATTTCGTGCACCAAGTTTTTGGCGCCGTTGCCGGGGATTGTTCGAGTTTGGACAACTGACGGTTCATCTTGTTGCTCAGATTAGGTAATTTTATTTTATTTTTAAGCTTGTTATTCTTTTAATTTTGAAAAAATTTTTTTTTCTATTCTGTTCTTTAGAGTTTTTAAGAATGAATTCTAAAGTTTCATGATGATCTGTTGAAGTCTGGCTGGCTGTAAAGCCATGTCTAATCTTTTGGACCAAGGTTTCAACTTATCATCACAAGAGCTTGTTGATTTCTATCAATCTTGCTGTTGAATGTAATGATCTGCTAAAGCTTGGCTGGTCATTGGCCATGTCTAGTATTTTGGACCGAAGCTTTCACTGAAAGCTTGGCTGGCTAGTAAGCCATGTCTAATTCCTAGACCGGAGTTTTAGACTAACATTGCATGATTCCTGGAATTCTCATTAAGAACTTTGAATTCCTTATTTTCTTTTTTAAACTAATTTTCGAAAAAAATACAAAAAAACTTTATAAAATCATAAAAACCAAAAATTTTTGTGCTTCTTGTTTGAGTCTAGTGTTTATTTTTAAGTTTGGTGTCCTGCATGTTCTATTTAATTCCCTGCATTTTTCGAATGTATGAATTATGTTCTTCATTAATATTCAAGTTGTTCTTGATGATTTCCTTGCTCTGATCTTTAAATTCTCTTGTTTTGTGTGTTTTGATGTTTCTCATATCCATTCTCAATTTGTTAGTGTCTCTAATATGAAAATTTCTAAGTTTGGTGTCTTGCATGCATTGTTTGTTTGATCTTAGTTTTCATGATTAGTTGCATTTTGATTATTTCTCATCATTAAAAATTCAAAATTTTTTTTTTCAAAATTATGTCTTTTCAAGTTAATAATACAGAGAATTGAAGATTTAGAACATACAGCAGAGGAATTACAGAGAAAAAGCTGGGCGTTCAAAACGCCCAGTAAGGAAGGAAAACTGGCGTTTAAACGCCAGCCAGGTACCCTGGCTGGGCGTTAAACGCCAGAATGGATACCATTCTGGGCGTTTAACGTCAGGATGGCACAAGAGGGAAGATTTTGTTTTCAATTCAAATCTTTTTCAAATTTTCATAATTTTTCAAAATAAAATCTTTTTCAGATCATATCTTTTCAAAATCAAATCCTTTCCATTTTTTTTACTATTTTCGAAAATCCTTGCTAACAATTAGTGATTTGATTCAAAAATTTCCTCCTTGTTAAGAAAGGTTCAATATTTGAATTTTAGAATCATATCTTTTAAATTTCTTGTTAGCCAAGTCATTAATTTTAAAAAAACAAATATTTTTAATTGTTTGTCAATCATATCTTTTTAAAATCATAGTTTCTCAATCATATCTTCTCAACCACATCCTTTTCAAAATTGATTTTCAATCATATCTTTCTGATTTCTAATTTCAAAATCTTTTTCAAAATCACTTAACTACTTCCTCAATTTTAATTTTCGAAAATCATCAACCAATTTTTCAAAATTTCTTTTAATTATTTCAAAATCTTTTTAAAATTAATTTCGAAAATTCTTTCCCCCATCCTCACCCTCTTCTATTTAAGGGGCTAACCCTCCTCCTCAATGTGCAATTCGGACTCCCTTTTTCTATAAGTTCGAATTCTCTCATCTCTACCTCCTCCTTCTATTCTTCTTTTTCTCTGACATCTCAAGGAATCTCTATACTGTGACATAGAGGATTCCATACTTTCTTCTCCTCTCTTTCATTTGAGAAGGAGCAAGGACAAAGGCATTCTTGTTGAAGCTGATCCTGAACCTGAAAGGACCTTGAAGAGAAAGCTAAGAGAAGCTAAAGCACAACTCTCTGGAGAGGATCTAACAGAAATTTTCAAACAAGAAGAAGCCATGGCAGCCAAAAACAACAACAATGTTAACAATGCAAGGAAGGTGCTTGGTGACTTTACTGCACCTACTCCCGACTTCTATGGGAGAAGCATCTCTATCCCTGCATTGGAGCAAACAACTTTGAGCTGAAGCCTCAATTAGTTTCTCTAATGCAATAAAATTGCAAGTTTCATGGACTTTCATTGGAAGATCCTCATCAGTTCTTAGCTGAATTCTTGCAAATCTGTGATACTAGAAAGACCAATGGGGTTGATCCCGAGGTCTACAGGCTTATGCTTTTTCCCTTTGCTGTAAGAGATAGAGCTAGGATATGGTTGGATTCACAACCTAAGGAAAGCCTGAACTCTTGGGAAAAACTGGTCAGTGCTTTTCTGGCCAAATTCTTTCCACCTCAAAAATTGAGTAAGCTTAGAGTGGAAGTCCAGACCTTCAGACAGAAGGAAGGTGAATCCCTCTATGAAGCTTGGGAAAGATACAAGCAATTGATCAGAAGGTCTCCTTCTGACATGCTTTATGAATGGAGCATCATAGGTATCTTCTATGATGGTCTGTCTGAACTGTCCAAGATGTCATTGGACAGCTCTGCTGGAGGATCTCTTCATCTGAAGAAGACGCCTGCAGAAGCTCAGGAACTCATTGAGATGGTTGCAAATAACCAATTCATGTACACTTCTGAAAAGAACCCTGTGAATAATGGGACAAATCAGAAGAAAGGAGTTCTTGAGATTGATACTCTGAATGCCATATTGGCTTAGAACAAAATATTGACTAAGCAAGTCAATATGATTTCTCAGAGTCTGTCTGGCATGCAAGCAGCAACAGGCAGTACCAAAGAAGCTTCATCTGAAGGAGAAGCTTATGATCTTGAGAACCCAGCAATGGAAGAGGTGAATTGCATGGGAGAACCCTATGGAAACACCTATAATCCTTCATGGAGAAATCACCCAAATCTCTCATGGAAGGACCAACAGAGGCCTCAACAAGGCTTCAACAACAGTAATGGTGGAAGAAATAGTTTAGCAATAGCAAGCCTTTTCCATCATCTTCTCAGCAACAGACAGAGAATTCTAAGCAGGGCCACTCTGACTTAGCAACTGTAGTCTCTGATCTATCTAAGACTACTCAAAGTTTCATGACTGAAACAAGGTCCTCTATTAGAAATTTGGAGGCACAAGTGGGTCAGCTGAGTAAGAAAATTACTGAACTCCCTCCTAGTACTCTCCCAAGCAATACAGAAGAGAGCCCAAAGAGAGAATGCAAGGCCATAAACATGTCCCACATGGCCGAATGCATAGAGGAGGGAAAGGCAGTGATTTCCACTGAGGAAGACCTCAATGGACGTCCACTGGCCTCCAAGGAGTTCCCTAATGCGGAACCATGGGAATCTGAGGCTCATACAGAGACCATAGAGGTTCCATTGAATTCAGTTCTACCATTCATGAACTCTGATGAGTATTCTTTCTCTGAAGAGGATGAAGATGTTACTGAAGAGCAAGTTGCTAAGTACCTTGGAGCAATCGTGAAGCTAAATGTCAAGTTATTTAGTAATGAGACTTGGGAGGATGAACCCCTCTTTCTCACCAAAGAACTGGATGACTTGACTAGGCAGAGATTACCTCAGAAGAGACAGGATCCTGGAAAGTTCTCAATACCTTGTACCATAGGTACCATGACCTTTGAGAAGGCTCTGTGTGACCTAGGGTCAAGTATAAACCTCATGCCTCTCTCTGTAATGGAGAAGCTAGGGATCCTTGAGGTACAAGCTATAAGAATCTCACTGGAGATGGCAGACAATTCAAGGAAACAGGCTTATGGACTTATAGAGGACGTCTTGGTAAGGGTTGAAGGTCACTACATCCCTGCTGATTTCATAATCCTAGACATTGGGAAGTGTATGGATGAATCCATCATCCTTGGCAGACTCTTCCTAGCCACCACAAAAGCTGTGAATGATGTTGACAGAGGAGAATTGATCCTTCAAGTGAATGAGGACTCCCTTGTGTTTAAAGCTTAAGGATTTCCCTCTGTAGTCATGGAGAGGAAGCATGAAAAGCTTCTCTCAATGCAGAGTCAAAGAGAGCCCCCACATTCAAACTCTAAGTTTGGTGTTGGGAGGCCATCATCATGCTCTGAGTATCTGTGAAGCTCCGTGAGAGCCCACTGTCAAGCTATTGACATTAAAGAAGCTCTTGTTGGGAGGCAACCCAATTTTATTTAATCATATCTATTTATTTTCCATTGTTATATTATGTTTTCTGTAGGTTGATGATCATGTGAAGTTACAAAAATAACTGAAAAAGCAAAAACAGAATGAAAAATAGTTTTAAAAATAGCACACCCTAGAGGCGAAGTTTACTGGCATTTAAACGCCAGTAAAGGTAGCAGAATGGGCGTTAAACGCCCAGTCTGGCACCATTCTGGGCGTTTAATGCCAGAAATGGGCACCAAACTGGCGTTTAATGCTAGAAATGGGCATAGAGCTGGCGTTTAAACACCAGAAATGGGAGAAAAGCTGGCGTTAAATGCCAGAAATGGGCAGCAACCTGGCGTTTAACGCTAGGATTGGCAATCAAGGGGGCGTTTACATGCCAACATGGTGAAGGGATGAGAAATCCTTGACACCTCAGGATCTGTGGACCCCATAGGATCCCCACCTACCTCTTCTCTCTCTCTTTTCTTCACACCTTCCCATAACACCCTTCCCCAAATACCCTTCACCAATCACCTCAGTACCTCTTCCCCAAAAACCCCTCACCTATCAAATCCTACCCTCTTCTCCATAATCTCTTCACCAATCCACATTTATCCACCATAGATACCCACCTACCTCACCATTCAAATTCAAACCACTTTCCCTCCCAAACCCACCCATACATGGCTGAACCCTACAACTCTTTCCATTCCTATATAAACCCAATCATTCATTTTCACATATCATACACACTACTTCTCCCCCTTGGCCAAACCACAAAACCCCCTCCATCTCCTCCATTTTCTTCTTCTACTCTTTTCTTTCTTCTTTTGCTCGAGGACGAGCAAACCTTCTAAGTTTGGTGTGGTAAAAGCTAAAGCTTTGTGTTTTTCCATAATCATTTATGGCACCTAAGGCCGGAGAAACCTCTAGAAAGAGGAAAGGAAAGGCAAAAGCTTCCGCCTCTGAGTCATGCGAGATAGAGAGATTCATCTCAAAGATCCATCAAGACCACTTCTATGAAGTTGTGGCCAAGAAGAAGGTGATCCCTGAGGTCCCTTTCAAACTCAAAAAGGGTGAATATTCGGAGATCCGACATGAGATTCGAAGAAGAGGTTGGGAAGTTCTCACCAACCCCATTCAGCAAGTCGGAATCTTAATGGTTCAAGAGTTTTATGCCAATGCATGGATCACCAAGAACCATGATCAAAGTGTGAACCCGGACCCAAAGAATTGGCTTACAATGGTCCAGGGGAAATGCTTAGATTTTAGTACGGAAAATGTAAGGTTGGCATTCAACTTGCCCATGATGCAAGGAGATGCACGCCCCTACACTAGAAGGGTCAACTTTGATCAAAGGTTAGACCAAGTCCTCATAGACATTTGTGAAGAGGGCGCTCAATGGAAGAGAGATTCAAGAGGGAAGCTGGTTCAACTAAGAAGGCATGACCTCAAGCCCGTGGCTAGGGGATGGTTGGAGTTCATCCAACGCTCAATCATTCCTACTAGCAACCGGTCTGAAGTTACTATAGACCGGGCTATCATGATCCATAGCATCATGATTGGAGAGGAAGTAGAAGTTCATGAGGTTATATCCCTAGAACTCTACAAGGTGGCGGACAAGTCCTCTACTTTGGCAGGGTTAGCCTTCCTTCATCTCATTTGTCACCTCTGCAATTCAGCTGGAATTGACATAGAGGAAGACATCCTCATTGATGAGGACAAGCCCATCACTAAGAAAAGGATGGAGCAAACAAGAGAGCCTGCTCATGGACAAGAGCATGAGGAAATTCTTCGTCATGAAATCCCTGAGATACCTCAAGGGATGCATTTTCCTCCACAAAACTATTGGGAGCAAATCAACACATCCCTAGGAGAATTAAGTTCCAACATGGGACAACTAAGGGTGGAGCACTAAGAGCATTCCATCCTCCTCCATGAAATTAGAGAAGACCAAAGAGTCATGAGGGAGGAGCAACAAAGGTGGACCCATTCTTTAATTTCCTTGTTCTTATTTTTCTGTTTTTTTGAAAATTATGCTTTATGTTTTATTTATGTTTGTGTCTTATTACATGATCACTAGTGTCTAAGTGTCTATGCCTTAAAGCTACGAATGTCCTATGAATCCATCACCTTTCTTAAAATGAAAAGTATTTTTAATTGCAAAAAGAAAAAGAAGTACATGAATTTCGAATTTTAAAACAGATTAATTATTTTGATGTAGTGGCAATACTTTTTGTTTTTCTGAATGAATGCTTGAACAGTGCATATTTTTTAATTTGTTGTTCATGAATGTTAAAATTGTTGGCTCTTGAAAGAATGATGAAAAAGGAAAAATGCTATTGATAATCTGAAAAATCATAAAATTGATTCTTGAAGCAAGAAAAAGCAGTGAAAAGCTTCCAGAAAAAAAATGGCAAAAAAAATAAAAGAAAAAAAGAAAAAAAAGCAAGAAGAAAAAGCCAATAGCCCTTTAAACCAAAAGGCAAGGGTAAAATAAAAAGGATCCAAGGCTTCGATCATCAGTGGATAGGAGGGCCTAAAGGAATAAAATCCTAGCCTAAGCGGCTAAACCAGGCTGTCCCTAACCATGTGCTTGTGGCGTGAAGGTGTCAAGTGAAAGCTCTGGACACCTCTAATTGGGGACTCTAGCAAAGCTGAGTCACAATCTGAAAAGGTTCACCCAGTTATGTGTCTGTGGCATTTATGTATCCGGTGGTAATACTGGACAACAAGATGCTTAGGGTCACGGCCAAGACTCATAAAGTAACTGTGTTCAAGAATCAACATACTGAACTAGGAGAATCAATAACTCTATCTAAATTCTGAGTTCCTATAGATGCCAATCATTCTAAACTTCAAAGGATAAAGTGAGATGCCAAAACTGTTTAGAAGCAAAAAGCTAATAGCCTCGCTCATCTAATTAAGACTGATCTTTATAGATGTTTTTGGAATTCATTATATATTCTCTTCTTTTTATCCTATTTAATTTTCAGTTTCTTGGGGACAAGCAACAATTTAAGTTTGATGTTGTGATGAGCGGATAATTTATACGCTTTTTGGCATTATTTTTAGTATGTTTTAGTTAATTTTTATTATATTTTTATTAGTTTTTAAATAAAAATTATATTTCTGGACTTTACTATGAGTTTGTATGTTTTTCTGTGATTTCAGGTATTTTTTGGCTGAAATTGAGGGACCTGAGCAAAAATCTAATTCAGAGGCTGAAAAAGGACTGCAGATGCTGTTGGATTCTGACCTCCCTACACTCGAAGTGGATTTTCTGGAGCTACAGAAGCCCAATTGGCACGCTCTCAATTGCGTTGGAAAGTAGACATCTTGGGCTTTCTAGAAATATATAGCAGTTTCTACTTTTTCCGAGATTTGATGGCCTAAACTGGCATTTTAAGTTAGCATAGAAATTCTGGCATCAAAACGCCAGAACTGGCATAAAAGCTGGAGTTAAACGCCCAAACTGGCACAAAAACTGGTGTTTAACTCCAAGAAAAGTCTCTACGTGTGAAAGCTTCAATGCTCAGCCCAAACGCACACCAGGTGGGCCCAGAAGTGGATTTCTGCATCAATTACTCATTTCTGTAAACCCTAGGTTACTAGTTTTCTATAAATAGGACCTTTTGCTATTGTATTTTCATAGTTTAGATCTGAGAATACTTTTCATCTTTGGAACTTATATGTTCACGTTTAAGGCTGGCCTGACGGCCATGCCTAGACCTTTTGTTCTTATGTATTTTCAACTGTGGAGTTTCTACACCCCATAGATTAAGGTGTGGAGCTCTGCTGTTCTTCATGAATTAATGCAAAGTACTACTGTTTTCTATTCAATTCACGCCTACTTCTTCTCTAAGATATAAACTCGTTCTTCAACTTGATGAATGTGATGATCCATTACACTCATCATTATTCTCACCTATGAACGCGTGCCTGACAACCACTTCCGTTCTACATGCAAACAAGCTTGAATGTGTATCTCTTGGGTTTCTAATCTAAGATTAAAACCTTCGTGGTATAGGCTAGAAGGCGGCCATTCTTGAGATCTGGAAAGTCTAAACCTTGTCTGTGGTATTTCGAGTAGGATCTGGGAAGGGATGACTGTGACGAGCTTCAAACTCGCGAGTGTTGGGCGTAGTGACAGACACAAAAGGATCAATGGATCCTATTCCAACATGATCGAGAACCGACATATGATTAGCCGTGCGGTGACAGCGCATTTGGACCATTTTCACTGAGACGACGGGAAGTAGCCATTGACAACGGTAAAACCCAACATAGAGCTTGCCATGGAAAGGAGTATGAATGATTGGATGAAGACAATAGGAAAGCAGAAGTTCAGGAGGAACAAAGCTTCTTCATATGCTTATCTGAAATTCTCACCAATGAATTACATAAGTATCTCTATCTTATTTTATTCATCTTTTAATTATCAATTCTCCATAACCATTTGAATCCGCCTGACTGAGATTTACAAGATGACCATATCTTGCTTCAAGCCGACAATCTCCGTGGGATCGACCCTTACTCACATAAGGTTTATTACTTGGACGACCCAGTACACTTGCTGGTTAGTTGTGCGGAGTTGTGACAAAGAGTTGAGATTACAATTGTGCGTACCAAGTTGTTGGCGCCATTGATGATCACAATTTCGTGCACTAGAGACAGCCCACCATGGTAATATTCTTCTAACTTTCTCTCTTTTAGCTTTTGTTTCGTGAATAATTGGTTATTTTGCATGGTTGGTTTGCTTTACTTTGAAGGTTGTTAGGTAATTTTAGTGAAATAATGTGTTTTTGGGAGTTTTATGATGTTTTGGGACTTGAAAACCTATTTTGGACATCAAATTTAATGCCTTGGAAGAAAAATTTTTGTTGCAGGAACAGAGTCATGTACGTTCGCACAGCAGTGTGCACATGCACGCCCCTAAACACTCCCTCTGTTCACGGCACGCGCACGGCTTGTGCGTGCGTATCCCACCTTCTTTTCCCCTTGTGCGACCGCACATATCACCCTGATCATACTTTCAAAAAAAAAGGGCCACCTGTGCGCGCGCATGGGCATGTGCGCCCGCACAGCTCTTGACGACCCCTCTGGTCGTGGCACACGCATCCTTTGTGCGTCTGAACGCCACCCTTATTTCCCCTTCTGTGCGCCCGCACTACCCTTTGTGAGTTCGCACAAGCTGTGATATATCTTCTGACTGCAGTGCCCGCACGCTGCTGTGCGCGCGCATATCCCCCTTTCCTCCTTATGTGCGTCTACACAGGTCATTTTTTGAACGTTAATTCGAAAAGGGGACTCACGCTTTAGTTTCCACAAACCCCATCCTAACCTTTTCTTTCATCCTCTTCTTTTCTCTGAACCCTACCCCAGCCTCTCAGCCCAGCAACCCAACCTTCGACCACCACCTCCATCCGACCGCTTCACCGCCGGTGACCACCATCGCTGCCCATCCCTCTCTCTTCCTTGTCCCTTTCCTTCTTCCACATTACTCCATTTCCCTTCTTCTGTGTGCAAGACCCCTAGTCTGTGCTCAGCAAGCCCTATCCGCATCCTTCAGTCCGGCGAGTAGCCACCATCATCGGCGAGTTTCTGTGCCGCCGCGACAGCGCCTCCATGCCCCTCTCTTTTTTTCCTCTCTTCTTCTTCTTCTTCTGCAATGCAGGTTTTACTCCCATGTTCCCTGCCCCTGATTTTGTTTTCTTTTCTTTCTTTAACTGCTTTTAATTTCTATTCTAGTAACTAGGTGGCATTAGGTTAGTTGATTTCTGGTTTTCTGGATTGAATGTTGATACTAGATTTATTGTTTTCGATTTTGCTTGGTTGGTTAACTGCTATATTGAAATGTGAATGCTACTTTGCATGACCTCTGAATACTGTTAAACCGAATTGACCATGCTATTTTTGACTTCTGCACATACCATGCTTGAGATGTTGCTTGAATGAAATTGTTTTTGTCTGATTTCTTTGTCTGATCAGCATAGACCTTGGATTTTGCTTTCATTTGGCATTTTATTTTCATATAGTGCAATTTTCTGTTGATTTTGAACGCCGCCTGAGATGGAATTGTGTATGCACTCTATATTATTTATGCTTAAACACCAATTTGAGCTTGAATTTTTACCTGTGTTTCCTTTGTTTGGTGATTAATTGCTCTGTGCATATCCCCCTTTAGCCTGTTAACTTGCTGAGTTATGTACCGCCTACTCATTTCTTTTTGCTTAAACACCAAACGAGCCTTAAACTCATAAATTTTGAAATCTGTTGGTGCTATGGGCAGCAGTACATACATTGCCTTTTGAGTGAATTGATCAAATGCTTATTCATGAGTTTTTAACATCACCATATACATAGCCACTTGTTCCTTTATGTTTTTGAGCAATGCAATCTGTTTCTCAGTCGGGTATTGCTTTGGACAAGAAATTATGTACATGTGATCATTTCTTATGTTTTCAACATGAATAAGTGCACGCTTTTACTATTGCTTTGATTATTGCCTTTTGTGCCAACTTTTGCAAATTCGTCCAAATCCCAATGCACAATTGTAATAATCAATTCCTTCCAAATCAATTCACTTGCATAGTACACCTAAGTCATATATATGCCTCAATTGTTGTTCATTCTCTTTTATGTTATTTAGGTTGCTTGATTGTGGGAGAATACACTCTTTTTGAGCATTTGGTTGTTTTATACATGTTCTTCCTCAATTGAGTGTTTGTTTATCTTATTGGATCTTACTTGAATTGTTTAATTATATTCTTTTTCTTTCTGTGATTTTCATCTATTTTTTCTGAGCTGTACTCTATTTTTGTCTTTTCCAGGATGGCCCGCAAAGGAAAGAAGAAAGCTAATCCTTTGACTCGTCCTCCTCCTGTGCCTCCGAGTGACCAACCAGACACATTCATTAATGTTGAAGCCCAAGAATAGTACAAAAAACTAGAAAAGCGAGCCTTTCACTACAAGAGAAAGTTGAACTTGCCTGAGAAATATGCGGATCAGATCCTTAACAGATTAAACTTTTACCATTGGAAATTCATAGAATTCGATCCGGTGGAAGTCAATGACCACCAGGTTAAGGAATTCTATGAAAATTTCCTAAAGAGGGATGCCCCAACTATTTTTCTAAGAGGTGTCACACTGGATACCTCTGATACTGCTTTAGAGGCCCTCTTAGATATTCTGCATATTCCTCCGGCTCGTGACGCCTATCCTCAAATAGTAAAGGACGTGACAACGGGAAAGCTTTTTTGGATGTGGTCTTGAAAAAGATTGGCCTGCCTGAGGCCAGATGGGAGTATAGTAGAGGGGAGGATGCGGCTCCATTGAGCATTGCGTGCACTGACCTAAACCTTGAGGCAAGGATCTGGCAACAGATCATTACCGACAACATTCTACCGAGCACGCATGCCACGCACATTAGAGTCCGTGTGGCGGTTTTGCTTTGGGCTATTCTGGAGGGGAAGAGGATCTCTATTCTTCCCCTTATCAGAGAGTCGATGTGGAAGGTGAACCAACAACAGAAATACAACATTCCCTTCCCATCGTTGATCACTAAATTAGCCGCTTTATCTGGAGTGGAGAGACACCCAACAGACCGGACGTCTGTCTACATCAGTAAACAGCCATTCCTGCCATACGGCAACTATGATGGACTGCCACAGAAGAAGAGGAAGACCACTGAGCCTCCATCATCAGCAACAGAGCCTTCAGCACCTCTTACAGCTCCCGCACCCACACCCCGACCCTAGACACCATATGAGTTGTGCCGGGAGATCCTTCAGGCCGTCCACCACTATGAGCGCCGCAACGCCTGCCTCTTCCAGTGGATAGTGGCAAAGTTTGAGGGTAGAGACCCTGGGCCACCTCCTCCAGATACACCAGAGGCTGAGACCGAGGAGCCAGCATCAGAGGAGCCAGCAGCTAAAGTTGGCTAGGTAGTTGAGACCCCTAAACAGAGACCGGCGGAGCCCATGGTTGAGGAGGCAGTTGTTCAGCGAGTTGAGGAGCCGGCAGCTGGAGCCAAGCTGATAGTAGAGATGGCAGCAGAGCCAGCTGACTAGGCATTTGAGGAGCCGGCAGTTGACACCGCCCCAGTGACATCCCGGGCCATCATCGTGTATCACCGTCATCACCACCCACCACCATCAGACGGTGGAGCTTCTCACGGTTGATCCCCCGTTGTTTATTTTGAGCACGGAGGATCGTGCATGATTTAAGTGTGGGGGAGGATCTATGATATTTTGGGTATAAACATTCTCTCCTTAACACTTGTCGTTTAGTTTATTTTCAGTTTTATTATGCTTTTGTGGATATTTATATAATTTGACTTATGCACTACTGTTTAGTACTTTTATATATATATATATATATTAGCTTGCTCCTAGTTATCTTTAGTGTTGCATTCTAATTATGGTATATATATGTATATATTTTGAGCTTGTTCTGCTTAGTATATAGTATAGATATGGATTGTGATTGGATGATGTGAATAGCATATGCCTAAGTTATCTTGATCCTAATTGTTCATGTTACTTTTTGCTTGTTGAAAATTAGGGAAGAACTAGGAAATTTTGAAAAATTTGCATCCGTCACAACTTACATACATATAGGAAATAAGTTTGGTGAAAAAAAACAAATTTTCCAAGAATTTTGTTTCAAGGAAATTCTATTGAATTGATTGAGAAAACTGTTTTCAAACTTGCTTGAAAGATTTCTTTTTGGAACATAGAAGAGTAAAGAACAAATACCTTGTGAGTTTTTGAGCTATATTGAGTGGTTACACATTTTAACCACTAATTTTATTCATTGTGCGATATATCTCTTCTATGATTGTAGTCTTGATTTTGCTTGATTCTCTATTTCCAATGATTGATGTTTTGAATTGCATTGAGCATGATTGAGGCCATCTTTGATAAAAGCTTACTTTGCCCATATAGCTTACCCTTTGCATCTACCATTGTTAACCCTTTTTGAGCCTTATTTACCTTCTTGTTCTTGACATTAGCACATCACAACCTTAAGCGGAAAACCATGATTTACCTTGGATTGTATCCTTGATTAGCTTAGGTTGAAGGAGTGTGTTTCATTTAAGTGTGGAAGAATTTTGGGAAACATTGGTAGTAAATGAAATTGTGTATTTTTGGGTATTTCATTGAAAATTTTGGAAAATAGGAACAATCATGTATGAACTACTAAAACCATATGCATTTTACTTTAAAAAAAATCATCCTAAAAAGGGGATGAAATTTACCCCTAAGTGAAGGAAAATGAATAAGAAATGCATATGAGATGTGAATAATAAATCGTACATGAGTGTTTGTGAAAAAGAAATGATGGAAGGTTAGGATTGTATACTATTTTGCTTTGGTTGGTATAGGTTGAGTGGGATACTTAAACTAATCAAGGATTCAATCATTTTAGTCTACTTAGCCATATCTATCCCACCTTTACCCTAACCCCGTTACAACCCTAATAAGTCCTCATGGTAATTGCATTCATGCATCACTTGTTGTTGATTGTTAGATGAAAAGTAAATCCTTGAAAACATGATTAGAGGAGATTTGAGTGAATTGACCCTTAGACACCGAGTGATTAGAGTGCACACACACCTAGCGAGGGTTCAATTACTCAACTCTATGTTTCCATACCTCTTACCATATATTCTTGCAAGTTGCTTCATTTTGATGAGTCGAATCAATTCTTTAGATTTTGGTTGCATTGGAATATTTCCTTGCTTAGCCCTATTTATCTATACTTGCTTGGAAATTTGATTGTTTGTTTTCACCAATTTAATATAGATACTATAGATAGATATATAGGTATAGATAGTATGTACATACTTGCATGCATATAGGTAGTTGCATTTAATAAGTTGATTATCCCTTTTTGATCATTCTCCTTGTTGGTTTAGCATGAGGACATGCTATTGTTTAAGTGTGGGGGAATTGATGAGTCCATATTTAATGGTATATTTTGACTTAATTTGGATGGATTCTAGCACATGAACTCACACTTAAGCACAAAAATAGCATACTTTTGTGTTTTGTCCCCAATTTGACCCTAAATGTGAAAACATGCAATTTTGTGCTTGAAATGAACAATTTAATTCCACTTTTATTCCATTTGATGCCATGACATGTGTGCTGAGTGATTTCAGGCCTTGGAGGCAAGAATGGATAGTCAAAAGTGGAAGAAAGCATGTACAAGGGGAAGCATGAAGAAAACAAGGAAAAGCACACATAGCGAAGTGTGTGTGCACACGACCACCTGTGCGTACGCACAGGTCGACGTTTAGCCAAGTGTGCAGACGCATATATCTGTGCGTCCGCACAGATCCCTGCACGTGATTTCATTAATGAAACATGTGCTACGCAAATTTTTGAGGCTTTTGGCCCATTTTGGAAGGCTTGAAGGCTGAATTGAAGTGCTATATGAAGGGGATATCAACACATATCAACACATTAGGGTTTCATTTCCATTTCCATTGTAGAATTTTATAGCAAGCTTTGATTTTGGATTTTGCTCTTTTAATTGTAAGTACTCTCAATTTCATCTTTAATTATAGCACTTCTACTTTCACTTTCTTTGGTTCAAGTTACTTTGTTCATATTTGTAATTTTGTGTTTCTTGAAGTTTTGATCAATGAATTTTATGTTTCTTGCTTCCTTTATGTTTGATTGCTTGTTACATTTGGTTTTGTTGATAGTTAGTTATAGTTTTACATTTTACCTTGCAATTTTCCATGTTTTACTTTCACGCACACAAGGTGTTTGTGAAAATGTCAACTTTAAATTTTGAGTAGATTTTCCCACCTTGGCTTGTGATTTGAGTTCCTAGGATACTAGAGTCATAATGTTCGATATTTAGTGGTAATTCTTGGGTAGTTGGTTGACTCTTGTCTCCATTGATGCTAGCCTTTTATCAACTAGTTTGGTAAGTTGGTTAGGACTTATGGATTAAGGTCAATTATGGTTGCTTGACTTACTCCTCGATGTTTGGGGTTAACTAGGCGAGATTGACTCATGATGACTACCCTAGTTGTGGTTATGGCAATGATAGGATTCTTAAACTCTCATTCCCAAGTCAAGGCTTTCATTGCATTTATAGCATTTTCGCTAGTTTTGATCTCATTTCCTTCTTACTTGCATGAATTCCAATTTTGATTATTGCTTTGTTCTTTTATTCCTTAAGTTCCTTTAATCTTTTGTTCTTTGATCACACAACCTCTTTTTGTCCTTTTTAACAACCTAAAGCGTAACATTCCATTTGAATTCCTAGGGAGACGACCTGAGGTTGAAGTACTCTTGATCTTGGTTTATATTTGATTTGAATTAAACTTTGATTGGGGATTGTTTGTTAGTCTAGACTATGCTTGCAATGAGAATCTATATTTAGTGAAATTCTAGACCGGGAGTAGTCCTCTCATCACTCAGCGAGGCGCCTCTCGATCTACATCTGAAAAATAACAGAATATATATGGAATGAGAACCAAGGGTGATCAGTATGGTAAAGGTGCCCACATAGTTAACATAAAAGGCCCTGAGAATGTCACAGGCATTCCTAGAACTCCGACACTCAGATTTCAGTTTAAAGATCCAACTAAACCAGAAAATTAGGTAAGTTATCTAAAGTATTCATGTTCTAAATCTAACTTTAACCTAACACTTCACTTTCTGTCTCCTCCAATCCTCCAAATCACCGGTGGAACAACCCCCCCCCCCTCACACATCCGTCAAGAGGAGTCTCTTAGAAAACATACACATACAATTCAAGCAAGGAAAATACAGATAGAGGAGCAATTACAGCAGGTAGAACAAATAGCTGATAAGCAGAGTTAAGCAGTTAAGCAAACCAAAACAATGCACACTCAAAAAAAACAAACAAATGCATATAATGTATGCCTGTCCTACGGTTGATGAGTCTCATCTGTCGGTTATAAAGCCAACCCGACATGTCCTGGTAGTTAACCATTGGACAGTCCCTCTGTGCGCGCAATAATATTCCAGGGAGTCAAACTCCAAGCTCAATAATAATATTTAATATCCATATATATATGCATGCCCATGGGGGAACCTGGAAAGTTAAAGTGCCCGGTCACATCTTGTGACAGAAGGTCAACAAATAGTCTCAATATCATCATCATTCATAAAAAATCCAAACTCAAAACTTAATTCGTTCTCTTCTAAATAAATTAAACTCAAAACATACTCGTTTTCTTAATAACTCAAAATCAAATCATAAAATCCTTAAACCCAAATATTTCTAAATAACAACCTCAAACAAAACCTCCAATTTCCATAAAAACTTTGACAGCACCTCCTCTATAACTTAGAAATTTTGCCACCCTTCAAGGGTCCCAACCACCAAACTAAACACCTCTCAATCATTCAAATTATTTTTAGTATCAAATTATTTCAACACCAAACTAATCCCAATATTAAATATTTTCTAAAAAAAACAACCAACTCTAATAACAAACCATTCACAAAATTAAATCACACATCATATACCATTTTCACAATCCATCATTAATTGATTCAGTTCATTCCTATCTTAAGGTCTTCTAACCTAAGTTTTCATGTGACATTAAATATTAACTATGAGAAACTAAAACCATACCTTAGCCAATTCCTCTCTAAGCTCGGAACACCTCAAAAACATCTTCTTTCATAAGCTCCAAGCCTCCAAACGTCAATTCTTCAAACCTAATTACTCGGATTTCGTTCCAAACTGCCCCAGTTGAACTCCAAATCAACCAGAACACAGTCTATTTCACACAATATCACTATAATCATCATAGAGTTCACTAATTCAGTGATTCACAAGTGTTTAACAGTTTCTTAACTTATCCATGGATCTATTGGACAAAACCCAGTGATTATCCGCTGCTAGAGTTCACCTAAACCAACAAAATCATTCAATTCCTCAATACCCAAACCCTAAAATCACGAAATTAGGGAGAAGAAGAACTGGAAGAAAAACACCAATATTTTACCACTTTGTTCTGAGAGAATTGAAGAGAATTCCGAGACGAACACGTAGTCACTGACGACGGAAGTTAACGGTGGTGAAGATTAGGGTTTTCACGTAACTCACTCTCTTCCTCAACTTATTTAGGGAAATGAAAATGGGGATGGCTCATTTTAGAGGTTGTATAGCTTGGGCTTTTGGCCGGTTTGGGCCCGATCTAACCGGTTTGGCCCGTTGGCCCAGTTTTGGGCCAAAATCTTTAAAATTAGTGTCAAAATTCATATTTTTAATATTTATACTCCTTTAAATTATAAAATTTAATTTTCCTAATTCCTTTGAATAATATTTAATTTATTGGCTAATTATTTATTTATTTTGTGGGGTTTACATCCTACCCACCTAATTAAGAATTTTGCCTCCAAAATTCATATTCAGTTACCTGAAAATAGGTGCGGGTAGTCTTTTCTCATTTTTGACTCAAGTTCCCAAATGTGTTCCTCAATTCCAGCTCGACTCCATGGAAGTTGGAACCTTTATTAATGAGACTTCCTTTCCGCGTAATCGCTTATTACTAGTATTGTCAATTCGAACCGGAGACACTTGAAAGGTCAGATCTTTTTTCAATTGAATTGATTCAGGTTCTAAAATGTGGCTAGCATCAGAAGTGTATTTCCGAAGCTTCGACATGTGAAACACGTCGTACGGGTTCGAAAGATGCGGTGGTAGAGCTATTCAATATGCCACCGGCCCGATTCTTTTTAGGATCTGAAACGGACCGATATAACGAGGATTCAATTTCTTTGCATTGATCGCTCTCCCCACTCATGTTGTTGGAGTAACTCTTAGGAATACATGATCTCCTTCGTCAAATTCTAACGGTTTCCGTTTTTGATCGGCGTAGCTCTTCCGGCGACACTGAGCAGTAAGCATTCGGCTTCGGATTTTCTTAATCTGTTCGGTGGATTTAGCTATTAACTTAGGCCCTAACAAACTTATTTCCCCAGATTCATACAAACATAGCGGAGATTGGCACCTTCTCCCATACAGAGCCTTATATGGAGCCACTCCGATGCTCGCATGGTAACTATTGTTGTATGCAAACTCCACTAGCGACATATACTGATCCCAACTCGCCAGTTGGTCCAAAACATAACTCCTCAACATATCTTCTAGGGTTGTCCTCTCCATGGCCATCGGTTTGAGGATGATACACGGTACTTAAGCTCAATTGAGTTCCAAATGCTTTCTAAAATGCTCCTCAGAATCTTAAAGTGAAATGAGGATCTCTATCAGAAGCTATGGTTGTAGGCACACCATACAATCTTACAATCTCTTTAATATATAAACAGGCTAACTCATCTAAGTTATAACTCATTCAGATAAGCAAAAAATGTGCAGACTTTATCAACCGATCCACAATCACCCAAACCGCGTCAAATCTAGTTCGAGTTCTTGGCAAACCCGACACAAAATCCATAGCGATGCTTTCCCACTTCCATTGTGGAATTTCTAAAGGTTGTAATGTCTTGGACGGTCTCTGGTGTTCAATCTTTACTTTATGACAAGTCAAACATTTTGAAACATGCAACGCCACATCATTCTTCATTCCTGACTATCAGAACATTGTCTTCAGATCATGGTACATCTTGGTACTTCCCGGGTGGATAGAGAATCCACTGCTATGCGCCTCTATCAAGATATCTTGCCGCAAATTCCCAACATTCGGTACGCAAATCCTACCTTTGTACCTCTGTATTCCATCTCCGTCCCACGAAACACCCCATCGCTTTCCTTTCTCTATTGCCGGCAACACCTTCTGTAACTCCTGATTGTCTTGTTGAGCTTTTAAAATTTCGGACTTGAAGTCACTAGAGATCTGCAGTTGGTTCAGGCATACACTCCTATTAAATTCTCTGACACCCAGTTTAAAATCCCCAAACTTGCTTACCAACTCCTCTTCCTTAATCATCATCCAAGCGACCATCAACGACTTCCGACTTAAGGCATCCACTACAATGTTCACCTTCCCTGGGTGGTAACTTAACTCAAAGTCGTAATCCTTCAGTAACTCTATCTAGCTCCTTTGCCGCATGTTGAGCTCCTTTTGATCAAAGAGATACTTGAGACTCATGTGATCAGAGAAGACTCAAAACTTCACTCCGTATAAGTAATTCCTCCAAATCTTCAATGTAAATACAACTGCCACTAATTCCAAGTCATGAGTTTGGTAATTCATCTCATGAGGTGTCAGCTGACGCGATGCGTAACCTATCACGTTCTGGTGTTGCATCAACACACACCCCAGGCCTTTTAAAGAAGCATCATAATACACCTCAAAAGGCTCATTAGGTTTAGGTAATACAAGCACAGGCACGGTAGTCAGTTTCTGCTTCAAGGCTTGAAAGCTCTCCTCACACTCTGATGTCCAGACAAATGGCGCATCCTTTCGAGTTAACTTTGTCAAAGGCAATGCAATTTGTGAAAAGCCTTTGATAAACCTCCGATAATATCCTGCCAAACCTAAGAAGCTTCTAATCTCTGCCACTAATGTTGGTCGTCCCCAATCCATTACTGCCTCAACCTTAGAAGGATCCACCGTTATTCCCTGCTTACTCACTACATGACCCAGAAATTTCATCTCATTCTTCCAAAATTCACATTTAGAAAGTTTAGCGTACAATTTCCTCTCTTTTAAATTTCGCAATACAATCCACAAGTGTTCCACGTGCTCTTCCTCAGTCTTAGAGTAGATTAGAATATTGTCAATGAAGACTATGACGAATCTATCCAAGAAAGGACGAAATATCCGGTTCATATAGTCCATGAACACAGCAGGAGCATTGGTTAACCCAAATGACATCACAATGTATTCATAGTGATCATATTGAGTTCTAAAAGTGGTTTTCAGGATATCTTCATATCTCACTCTTATTTGGTGATAACCAGACCTTAAGTCGATCTTGGAAAAGACACTAGCTCCTTGCAATTGGTCCATCAGATCATCAATTCTCAGCAATGGGTATTTATTCTTTACAGTTACTTTGTTCAGTTGTCTGTAATCTATGCATAGCCGCATACTTCTGTCCTTTTTTTTCACCAACAATACTAGTGCTCCCCACGCAGAAACGCTCGGACGAATGAAGTTCTTACTCATTAACTCCTCCAGCTGAGCTTTAAGTTCAGCCAGATCTAAAGGTGACATTCGGTAAGGTATAATTGAAATTGGTCCTACTCCAGGAACCAACTCAATTGCAAACTCGATTTCTCGAGAAGAAGGAAATTCAGGAATGTCGTTCAGAAACACTTAAGGGAATTCACATACAACCGGAATTTGTTCTAAGGTTTGCTCCTCACCTGACACATTTGCCGCCAACAGAACAACGCCCTCGCATTCACACCCACTACAGTTCACAACTACAGAGTTCAAATAATAATCCTTCGCCACCACCGGTCCTTCTGACCCTTCCGACATAAAATATAACTTCTTTTCAGAACAGTTTAACAAGACGCGGTTCTTGGACAACCAATCCAATCCCAAGATGAAGTCAAGACCGGTCATCGGCAGACAAATCAAATCATGGACAAAGTCTCGCTATTTAACTCGGTACGAAACTTGTGGACAACCTAACCTAGTCACAATGGCTTCGTGAGTGGCATTATGCACCTTCAAATCATAACCCAAGACTACTATTCTCAACCCTAATTCATTAGCCTTCTCAAACGCAATGAATGAATGTGTTGCTCCCGAATCAATTAAAGCATTTAAAACCTTACTAGCTACTTCACAGTTACCTCTAATCAATGTCTCGGATCCCTCGTCACCCACAGCAGATGTAGTGGACACTTGCCCTGGTTGTTATGCTCTCCCAACATCATATCTCTTCTTGTTCGGACAGTTCCAAGACAGATGCCTGGTTCCACCACAATAGTAGCATACACCTAGTCCAGCTCTGCACGGAGTGTTCGGATGATATGCCCCACATCTCCTACATGTCAAGTTATTCCGTGGAATCTGAGCTTGCTTTCCTTTCTCTCTTCCCTGATTGTTGTTATTATTGAATCTTCGAAAGTTATTCTGTCCCAGATGTTGGTGTGGGACATAACCGCCTGGCTTGAAATTCTATCCTCTAGGCACAAAGTTCCTCTGTTGATCTCTCCTAACAAAAGCTCGGTGATCACCCTTGTCCATTGTAGCCTTTCTCGCACAATCTTCCGTAACTCGGGTCTTGTTTACCAGTTCAGAGAAAACTCTGATCTCCATCGGGCCTACTGTACTCAGAATGTCACTCCGCAGACCACCTTCATATTTTATGCATTTCCATTCTTCAAAATCCCCCGGAGCACCCTGAAAAATCCTAGAGAACTGACACAATTTTTCAAATCGATTGGTGTACTCTGCCACTGACATAGGACCTTGCTTCAGCTGTAACAACTCAAGCTCTTTCGCCGTTCTTACTGAGTTTGGGAAATACTTCTTATGAAACTCTGATTGGAATACATTCCAAGGGATTGCAACATTATCTCGCTGTAGAAGGCATCGGGTCCCCTGCCACCAATACTGAGCTTCACCCATCAGCTGATAAGTAGCAAACTCAACACACTGATCTTCAAGTACTTGTTGTGCTTGTAAAGCTCGTTCTATCGCCTGAAACCAATTTTCAGCTTCTGTTGGATTTGTGGTTCCTCTAAAAGTTGGTGGTTTTATCTTCAGAAAAGTTGCTAAAGTCATCGGCCCATTTTCGCCATTACCCCCGTTTCCGTTATTAACTTGCTGACCAACGGCCTCAGCTGTTGCCTGCATAGCAGCCGCCATATTCTCCAGAGCATTTGTAAAGTTTACAGGGTCATTCATAGTTATTTCAGGTTCCGCATTAATATTCCGACCTCTGCCTCTACCGCGTTCGCGTCCACGAGTCATCATTTGGTTCCTGTTCACATCAAACAAATGATATTAAGGTGATCAGTCTCAATATCTCGAGTCTAATGCTTCAAAGTCCCAAATGCATGCCCATAAACAAGTATGCCTGACAATTAGATTTCTGTTAGTATAGAATTTTTATAAAAAATGTAATCGCGTTGTAAGTATAGTTTCTAAACCAACAGAGAATCCTTTCGTACAAAAGTTTGGTTGTCACAAGTAACAAAACCCAATAAAATTTATAACCGAAGTATTTAAACCTCGGGTCGTCTTCTCAAGGAATTGCAGGGAAGTATGATTTATTATTGGTTATGAGAAAAAGCGTATTTTTATTTGGGTTTTTTGAAATAAGGAACAAGTAATTTAAATGACAAGAAAAATAAATTAATAATTAGAAAATCTCTTAGCAAGGTATGAGAACTGGAAATCCTATCCTAGTTATCGTTATCAGGTGTGATGAGAATTGGATTTTGCTCCCACTTAGTTAACCCTTACTAAATAAAGGAAAGTCAAGTGGACTAATTAACTTGATTCCTCAAGTCCTAGTCAACTCCTATGGAAAGACTAGCTTTAGAGGGATCCAAATCAATCAGCAATTTCAATTTCTAATCAACTGCTGAGTTTGATAACTCAAGTGTCACCAATTACTCAGCCAAAGCCAAAAGGGAAGAAAATCTACTCGAATGAAAATAATTTCTATTAATTAGAAGCATCAATAATATAAATTAAAGAAAGCAATCATAAATCTGAAATACCTCAATATGTATTAATTAAGAAAATCAATCCTAACATGGAGTTCATAAACCAGATTGAAAAGATAAATAACAATTAAAGTAATAGAATAAATAAAAGTAGAAAATAAATTAAAGGAACATTGAACCTGTGATTGAAGAGAAGTAGCCTAATCATAATAGAAATCCTAAATCCTAATCCTAATCCTAAATCCTAAGAGAGAGGAGAGAGCCTCTCCCTCTAAAAGCTACATCTAAACCTAAAATTATGAATATGAAAGTTGTATGAATTTGTTTTTCTATGAATAGATTGATTCCCCCACTTTATAGCCTCTAATATGTGTTTTCTGGGCTGAAAACTGAGTCAAAAACAGCCCAGAAATCGCTAGGAATTTCTGGTATGTACAGGTTGTTGCAAAGTCACACGGAAACGTCGTCCACGCGTTAGGGGGATTGGGTTTTTGCCAGGTCATGCGTCCGCATGATTCACGCGTTTGTGTCACCTGTATTCGAGGCAGATATGGAAAATTATATATCGCTGTGAAGTCCCGGACATTAGCTTTCTAACGCAATTAGAACCGCGTCATTTGGACCTCTGTAGCTCAGGTTATGGTCGATTTAGTACCAAGAGGTCAGGCTGGACAGCTTTAGCAGTTCCTTTAGTTTCTTGTATTCCTTTCCACTTTTGCATGCTTCCTTTCCATCCTCTAAGCCATTCCTGCCCTGTAATCCCTGAAATCACTTAACGCACATATCACGGCATCAAATGGTAATAAGAGAGGATTAATATTAGCAAATATAAGGCCAAAGAAGCATGTTTTCAATCCTAGCACAAAATCAGGAAGGAAAAATGTAAACTCAGGAAATTCATATGAATAAGTGAGTAAAGGATTGATATAAACCACTCAATTGAGCATAAGATAAACCATAAAATAGTGGTTTATCAATCTCTCCACACTTAAACATTAGCATGTCCTCATGCTAATCTCAAGAGAAGCTATAAAGGAGTGAAGAGGAATGATAAAATGCATGAAATGCAACCTATCTATATGAATGCAACTATATGCTAAGATGTTTCTAGCTACTTGGTTAAAATAAACAAATCTTTTAAGAACAAATATGAACTGGATTTCACTAATTCAAATCACAAAATAAAGTACAAGTAAACTTGCAGAAGAAAATAGCTTATGAAAGCCAAGAACAAAGAATCGAGCATCGAACCCTCACCGGAAGTTTATACACTCTAATCACTCAAGTGTTTAAGGTTCGACTCTGTCAATTCTCTACTAACCTTGCTTTCTAAGGGGTTGCTCTTCATCTAACAATCAACAAAAATTTAACGCACAGATACACATATCAAGAGGTCTTTTAAGGGTTGTAATGGGATTAGGTTCAAGGTAGGATTGTATTTGGCCAAGTGGACTAAAATCTGAATCCTTAATTAACTTAAACTTTCCACCTAACTTTAGACAATCCATGTAATCATAATACCACATCTAACTATCCATTAACCATGTTTTCCACATATTCATGCATTCTAATTTCAAGTACAGTACATATGCATTGCTTTCACCACTTACTTTGGGGCATTTTGTCCCCTTTTATTTATTTGCTCTTTTTCTTTTCTTTTTTTTCTTTTCTTGTTTTCTTTTATTTTTTATTATATATATATATTTTTTTCTTTTGATTTTTTGTTTTTTTTCAATGCATACGATTAAATTATTGAATGCATGAACATGTCCTAAACATTTCTTTCACATTTTCATAAAGATATATAACACCCAATTCTTAAACCAAATGTTTCCAAATCTAACTTCTCCACACTTAAATCATGAACACTCTCACTAGTCTAAGCTAACCAAGGATTCAAATTAAGGACATTATTATTTTTCCGCTTAGAGTTAATGATGTGTTAAAGTAAAGAATAAAAGGGGTAAAATAGGCTCAAATTGGTTTGCAAAGGATAATGAAAGGTTAAGGCCATATGGGTATGTAAGCTTAGTGAAACAAGGCCTCAATCACATAAGTGCATGCATACATTAAACAATGGAAATATAGAATCAAGCAAGACAAAGATCACAATTTTAGAGAGAAAAACACACACCAAAAACAAAATATTGGTTGATAAAATGCAACTAATCAAATAGGCTCAAAATCTCATAGGTTTTGTGTTTTCGAGCTCTAAACCATGTTCCAGTATAATATTTCTTCAAAGAAATTTTTTGGAAAGTTTAATTCAAATTAGTGAAATGCTATAAAAAGTTTCATGAAAAAGAAAAATATTACTTTAACCAAGTGGTAAAATAGGCACAAAATCAAACAAATATGCAATCAAACATGCAAATGCAATAATGAACAAACAAAGAAAATAAAACATTGGTGTTGAGAAGGAAATAACGAACCCATGGAGATCGGTATCGACCTCCCCACACTTAAAGATTGCACCGTCCTCGGTGCATGCAGAGATGTACAAGTGGACGGGTGGCTCCGCAGCTAGTCCTCTTTTTGTTCCTTTCCTTACCGGTTGTTTGGGAGTAGCTTTCTCTTTACCCTTCTTGGTGGCCATCCTGAAAAGGGAAAAAGACAGTAACATGTAAAGCTAAGGGTTCGAGTAAGGGAGAGGATAGTATAGGTGATAATCAATGCACAGTAAAGAAGGATGTCGTTAACACATGGTCATGACTACATGTGAAAAGTTCATCCATGGAAATATCGCAAGTGCATGTGATGGCAATTAAATGCAAGATGTTTATTGGCATGCTGGAAAAGGCATGAGTAGCATAGATCAAGCATTAAATGCCCAATTTGATTATCAAGTCTCTTAAACTAACAATCTGTTTGTATCGACAATTATATTTAATCAATAAAATATAAAAAGGGGTTTTGTGAAAAACAGGCATCAGAGTAGTAGAATAGAGTAATATTAAAATAATGTACAATGCCATACGGGCTTTTTCACAAACACATAGCATGCATGGTAAAGATGTTATGGAAACTATTAAATTGAACATGCAAGCAACCCTTTAAGAAGTAATATTAATTGTCAAACAATTTCACAATAACTCACAATTAAATTTCTAACACCAATTAAAAGAATAAAAAGAAAAGAAAAGAAAGAAAAGGAAAACATATATAATGAAAGTAAAAAGAAAAAGAAGAAGAAAACATAAATAAAAATAATAATGGAAAAGTAAAGAGGGGAAGAAGAAAAGAAACAACCTTGATGATGACGATAAAGAAGGAGGGAGAAAGTAAAAAGGGAAAAAGAATAAAGAAGAAAGAAGGAAGAAGAAAAAAGAAGGGGGGAAAAGAAAAATTAGGATTTGGGGAAGAAAATATAAGATTTCTGGCACTGATCTGGATAGGCTTGCAACGCAGGCGACGCGGACGCGTGGGTCACATGATCGCGTGGTGTGTGATATTTTTCAGGCGACACGGACGCGTGGGTCACACGGTCGCGTGGCCTGATTTGTGCTATTGGTGCGAGTGTAGCCTCGCGTACGCACAACTTTCTGTTTCGTGCGCATATTGCCAAATTTTTGGGTGACGTGTGCGCGTGGGTAACGCGCACGCGTGAATGGCCTCTTTTTGTATACTGACGCGGACGCGTGGGGCACGCGTTCGCGTGGTAGGGCTGGTGCTTCCAGCACCATTCCAGCCCAACTCCATCATAACTCACTGCCATACACCTCTTTACGTCGATTTTGTAGGGCCACGGGGTCGCATGGGTGACGCATATGCGTGGGAGGCTCTTTTTCAAAATGACGCGGACGCGTAGGCCACGCGTTCGCGTGGGCGTGCTTGTTTTTTTTTTTTATGAACTATGCAGATTCAAATGCAGAACGCAGGTGAATATGCAGAAATTATGAATGAACACTAGTAAAAATAAAATAAGATTAAGAATAAAAAAGGAACGATTATACCATGGTGGGTTGTCTCCCACCTAGCACTTTTAGTTATAGTCCTTAAGTTGGACATTTGGTGAGCTCCTTGTCATGGTGGCTTGTGCTTGAACTCGTCTTGAAACTTTCACCAATGCTTGGACCTCCAATAAGCTCTATCAATACCAAGTGAATTCCTCAAGCCTTGATGGAGTTCTTCACAAGCTTTGAGCTCCCAAATTTGATCCTCATGTATGCCTGGATCCCAAATCTTGTTTTTACACCCGTCTTCAAGTGGATCATGATGATTCTATCTGAGTGGTTCAGCCTTAGAATTCTCATTTAGGCACCCAAACATCCTCCTAGACCCAATTAATTGAGAATTATGCCAACCCTTGCAATCAGGTCTTGAGCTTCCAACCATAACGAACCTAGGATGGTGTTGCCAACCACTAATCATCTCTCTCTTACTCTTAAAGCCACAAAGAGATCTAAGTTGCCCATCCGTCTTAAGCAAAGCATATTCAAGTGAGCTAATTAAGCTTAGAGATGAGAGATTTACCCACTTGAATGAAGGGATGGATGGTGATGGCTTTGGGGGAGAGGTCTCCAACAACCTTGGCAAGGTGATTTTCAGCTCCATTCCCTTGGGCTCCTCTTTGACAGCTTCCACCTCTTTGCAAGCTTCTTCAATATCAACCTCTTCCTCTTGGTAGCTTTTTTCCAATTCGATCTCTTCTTCATTGTTCACCAAGGGAATGGGAGGTTGTGCTTCTTCTTCTTTAATCTCCATGTCAGTCCAATGGGAGAGGATTCAAATGTAGATAATAATTCATCAATGATTGAATCCATCTCTTGATCATCCCCTTGAAAGTCTTCAACCATGATATGCTTTGGAGGTTGTACACCCTCCTCAACATCAAATTCAAACTCCTTAGAAGGGGGCTCTATGACTGGGCTTTCCCATGGACGTTCCGCATCTCCTAAGTCTTCGACCACTTCTTCCTCTTCAATGATTATAGCTTCCTCCAATTGTTCTAATACAAGGCCATGCTGCTCACTGTCCACCGGAGTTTCTAGTGTCTCCTTCATACTATGTTCTTCAGTAGATTCTCCACATGAAGCCATGGGGGTTCCTTGAGTGTCTGAACGTCAGGAGGCTAGTCGGTTTATCGCTTGCACCAGTTGATGAAGAGTTGCATGAAGTCGATCCGTTGTTTCCATAAGACGATCCTTCGTTTCTTGTTGCGCTCGGCTATTATAAGTAGGATCATAGTGCTCTTGGATTGATGGATATGGACATGGTGTATATTGAGGTGGTGGTTCTAAGTATGGCTCATAAGGTGGTTGGTATGGTGGATATGGGTTAGGGTCATATGGAGGTGTTTGGTTGTAGGGGGCTTGTGAGTATGGTGGTTCAAAGGTATGTTAGGGAGGCGGTTCATAAGCATATGGTGGGCCTTGTTGGTAACTACAAGGGGGTCCACCATATATCATCATCTTGGTACGCTCCCTGGAATGGCTCTTGACCATACTAATTTGGTGGAGGTGGTTTGTCACGAAAGGGTCCACCATAACTATTGTCTTGGTATACATCACAGAATGGTTGTTGGTTATAGCGCATTGGAGGGGGTTACTACCAAGAGGGTTGATGAAATCCTTGTGGCTGTTCCCATCTTTGATTCTTCCAACCTTGATGCCTATTTTCATTATAGTTTCCATTCCTTACAACAACATTGGAACCAAACTTAAAGCTAGAGGGGTGAGAATTCATAGTAGCTAAAGAAAATAAAAACAAAAAATAAAAAAAATTAATGAAAATAAACTCCTAAAACTAGAAACATTGACAACAATATAAGATAAAAATTTGAAAAAGGTTTAAATTTTGAAAAGGTTTGATTTTTAAAATTTTAAATTTAAATTTTGAAATTTAAATTTTGAATTTTGGAATTTAAATATTGAAATTTGAAATTTGATTTTGAAATAAGATAAGATAAGATTTTGAAAAAGATATGATTTTTGAAAAAGATTTGAATTTTAAAATTTAAAACTAAGATAAGATAAGATAAAAATTTTAAAATAAAAATCTGAATTTTTTTTTGTAATTTTGGAAAAAATCAATTAAAATAAAGAGAAAAGATATTTTTGAATTTAATGAGGAAAGAGAAAAATAATAAAACGATACCAAACTTAGAATTTTTAGATCAAAGCAAAGAAAACAAACAAGAAAAATATTTACAATAACGAATAATGAAGCACATGTTTGCAATTCCACAGCAACCACGCCATTTTGACGATTAGATTTTTGTCAGTATAGAATTTTTATAAAAAATGTAATCGCGTTGTAAGTATAGCTTCTAAACCAACAGAGAATCCTTTCGTACAAAAGTTTGGTTGTCACAAGTAACAAAACCCAATAAAATTTATAACCGAAGTATTTAAACCTCGGGTCGTCTTCTCAAGGAATTGCAGGGATATGATTTATTATTGGTTATGAGAAAAAGTGTATTTTTATTTGGGTTTTTTGAAATAAGGAACAAGTAATTTAAACGACAAGAAAAATAAATTAATAATTAGAAAATCTCTTGGCAAGGTATGAGAACTGGAAATCCTATCCTAGTTATCCATATCAGGTGTGATGAAAATTGGATTTTGCTCAAGTCCTAGTCAACTCCTATGGAAAGACTAGCTTTAGAGGGATCCAAATCAATCAACAATCCCAATTTCCAATCAATTGCTGAGTTTGATAACTCAAGTGTCACCAATTACTCAACCAAAGCCAAAAGGGAAGAAAATCTACTCGAATGAAAATAATTTGGATTAATTAGAAGCATCAATAATATAAATTAAAGAAAGCAATCATAAATCTGAAATACCTCAATATGTATTAATTAAGAAAATCAATCCTAACATGGAGTTCATAAACCAAATTGAAAAGATAAATAACAATTAAAGTAATAGAATAAATAAAAGTAGAAAATAAATTAAAGAAACATTGAACCTGTGATTGAAGAGAAGTAGCCTAATCATAATAGAAATCCTAAATCCTAATCCTAATCCTAAATCCTAAGAGAGAGGAGAGAGCCTCTCCCTCTAAAAGCTACATCTAAACCAAAAATTATGAATATGAAAGTTGTATGAATTATTTTTTTTTATGAATAGATTGATTCTTCCACTTTATAGCCTCTAATCTGTGTTTTCTGGGCCAAAAACTAGGTCAAAAATAGCCCAGAAATTGCTCTACGTATAGGTCGCTGCAAAGTCACGCGGAAGCGTCGTCCACGCGTTAGTGTGGATCGGGTTTTTGCCAGGTCACGCGTCCGCGTGATCCACGCGTTCGGGGAAGCTATGACAAATTATATATCGTTGCGAAGCTCCAGATGTTAGCTTTCCAACGCAACTAGAACCGCGTCATTTGGACCTTTGTAGCTCAAGTTATGATCGATTTAGTACCAAGATGTCAGGCTGGACAGCTTTAGCAGTTCCTTTAGTTTCTTGTATTCCTTTCCACTTTTGCATGCTTCCTTTCCATCCTCTAAGCCATTCCTGCCCTGTAATCCCTGAAGTCACTTAACACACATATCACGGCATCGAATGGTAATAAGAGAGGATTAATATTAGCAAATATAAGGCCAAAGAAGCATGTTTTTAATCATAGCACAAAATCAGGAAGGAAAAATGTAAACTCATGCAAATCATATGAATAAGTGAGTAAAGGATTGATATAAACCACTCAATTGAGCATAAGATAAACCATAAAATAGTGGTTTATCAATGTCATATATATATATATATTATCAAAGCAGTTCGTTCCTGTAGAGCCTGAGAGATGGACTGATTATGCTTTTGGGCATACTCTGTGTGTGTGTATCAATTAGATATCCTAATTAGCATATACACACACCCAGAGTATGCCCAAAAGCATAATCAGTCCATCCCTCAGGCTCTACAGGAACGAACTACTTTGATACCATAATGTAACACCCTACCACACAGAGCCTTAAGCTTAAGCCGTAAAGCAGAGGTGGCGAGGTATTACGACCTCTAAAAGAAGAGTTATATAAATATAGTTGAAAATAGTTTTATAACGAGGAGCCTTGAAGAATAAGCTAATCAAAAATCAAAAATAGAAAATCATATCACACTCGTACGTATGAGGATAAACAGAATGGACAAGGTCAAAGAAAGATGAAAATGTAATATACATATCAGAGTTCCAAAACACAGATATCAAGCTCCAGACTCGACCTGCGAAGCTAAGGCCGGCCAGAGTATATAATTATATATTTATATACAATCCAAAATAAAACTCCAATAAAATGTACACCTGTATCTCCAAGTCAATCTCTAAGAGGGACAAAATACAAAATACACATGTGGAGATTCTATAAACATATATACATAGCGTAAATACAAAATACAACATCCTAAAATAACCAAACTTCGCTTGCACAGGAAACTCCAAATGCTCAGTGAGGCCCCTCTCGACCTGCATCTGAAAAATAATAGAATATATATGGAATGAGAATCGGGGGTTTTCAATATGGTAAAGGTTCCCACATAGTTAATATAAAAGAACCCGAGAAAGTCAGAGGCATTCCTAGAACTCTGACACTCAGATTTCAGCTTAAAGATCCAACTAAACCAGCAAATTAGGTAAGTTATCTAAAGTATTCAAGTTCTAAATCTAACTTTAACTTAACACTTCACATTCTGTCTCCTCCAATCCTCCGAATCACCGGTGGGACAACCCCCCCCACCTCCACCAAGAGGGGTCTCTCAAAAAATATACACATATAATTCAAGCAAGGAAAACACAGATAGAGGAGCAATTACAGCAGGTAGAACAAATAGTAGATAAGCAGAGTTAAGCAGTTAAGCAAACCAAAACAATACACACTCAAACAAAACAAACAAATGCAAATGATGTATGCCTGTTCTACGGCTGATGAGTCTCATCTGTCGGTTATACAGCCAACCCGACATGTCCTGGTAGTTAACCATTAGACAGTCCCTATGTGCGTGCATCCCCAAGCTCAAAATAATATCTATGGACTCAAACTCCAAGCGCAATATTATAATATTTCATGGAGTCAAATTCCAAGCTTAATAAAATTCCATGGAGTCAAAATCCAAGCTCAAATATAATATTCAATATATATATGCATGCCCATGGGGGAACCCGGAGAGTTAAAGTGCCTGGTCATCTTGTGACAGAGGGTCAACAAATAGTCTCAATATCATCATCATTCATAAAAAATTCATACTCAAAACTTAATTCATTCCCTTCTAAGTAAATTAAACTCAAAACGTACTCGTTTTCTTAATAACTCAAACTCAAATCCTAAAATCCTTAAACCCAAATATTTCTAAATAACAACTTCAAACAAAACCTCCAATTTCCATAAAAACTTCGATAGCACCTCCTCTAAAACTCATACTTTTGCTACCCTTCAAGGGTCTCGACAACCAAACTAAGCACCTCTCAGTCATTCAAATCATTTTCGGTATCAAATTATTTCAACACCAAAATAATCCCAATATTAAATATTTTCTAAAAAAATATCAACCAACTCTAATAACAAACCATTCACAAAATCAAATCACATATCATATACCATTTTCACAATCCATCAATAATTCATTCAGTTCATTTCTATCTTAAGGTTTTCTAGCCTAAGTTTTCACATGACATTAAACATTAACTACGAGAAACCAAAACCATACCTTAGCCGATTCCTCTCTAAGCTTGAAACATCTCAAAAACCTCTCCTTTCACAAGCTCCTAGCCTCCAAACGTCAATTCTTCAAACCTAATTACTCGGATTTCGTTCCAATCAGCCCCAATTGAACTCCAAATCAACCAAAACACAATCTATTTCACACAATATCACTATAATCATCATAAAGTTCACTAATTCAATGATTCCCAAGGGTTTAACAATTTCTTACCTTATCCATAGATCTATTGGACAAAACCCAGTGATTATTCGCTGTTAGAGTTCACCTAAACCAACAAAATCATTCAATATCTCAATAACCAAAACCTAAAATCACGAGATTAGGGAGAGGAAGAATTGGAAGAGAAACACCAATTTCTTACCACTTTGTTCCAAAAGAATTGAAGAAAATTCCAAGACGAACACGTAGTCGCTGACGGCTCATCAATCAGAGCTTCGGATTGAAAGTTACGGACGACGGAAGTTAACGGTGGTGAGGGTTAGAGTTTTCACATAACTCACTCTCTTCCTCAACATATTTACGGAAATGAAAATGGGGATTGCTCATTTTATAGGTTTTATAGGTTGGGCTTTGGGCCGGTTTGGGCTCGGTCCAACCGGTTCGGCCTGTTGGCCCGATTTTGGGACAAAATCTTTAAAATTAGTGTCAAAATTTATATTCTAATATTTCTACTCCTTTAAATTATAAAAATTAATTTTCCTAATTCCTTTGAATAATAATTAATTTATTGGCTAATTATTTATTTATTTCGTGGGGTTTACAGGTATAATCCTTTTCTCCACGTGTTTCGCTTGCTTGCACAGCGGTCAAATGTACATGAGTTTAGTTTGGTCATTAGAGAGCGACTTGCTAATTAGCCATAATATAGTCTTCCAACTGCATCGCAGGTAGTAGCTATAATTGTTGGTAATGACGTTGAAACAATGATTCGTGGATGAGATATTAAGGTACAAACTTATGCTGATAGCCTACGAAGGATTCAAGAATTTGTTGGTTATTATGATCCACTGCAATATCCTCTTCTTTTTCATTTGGAGCTCATAGATGGGATATCAATACTCGAAGTCAAAGTGGTGGCAAAGTTTCATGTCGAAGCATATTATAGTTATATGCTCCAGGTACAAATCCCCATTACCTGTGCAGTATAGACTCCTGAAAATTCTGCTAAAAAATTGTTCAATGTATCTAACCTTTTTTCCAAAATCTTAAAATTTTGTAAATCCGCCTCAATGATCATTCCAGCATATTGCAAGCAGGGCAACTTCTACAATAATATGTTGTAGATAACTATGTGAATTTAAACCGAAAAGTTAAGATGGATTCGAACTAGACAAAAGAAATTACGGACTGAATTATACCAAGGCTTACAAGATGCCTTGCACACAGGAAAAACCAATGTAGGTAAATATTGTTGGATCTATTGGCTACTTCGTAAATCATTATGAATTATCCAAAATAATTATTAAAAATAACAATATTTCTCTCTATATTTGTCTTTAGAAAATGTTGAAAGAAAAAGAACAATATTACCATTGTCGTTCATTCGTAGCCGTCGAGACATGACCCAACAATATGAATATGGAATGGCTATTGTTCTTAAAGAGGCAAGCCAGATATTTTCCTCACAATGACATGCAATCCATCTTGGACTGAAATAAATTCAGAACTCAACCCAGTTCAAACTCCACAAGATTGTCCAAATCTAACAACTAGAATTTTTCGAGCCAAATTCGAACAGCTAAAAGAGGATGTAATTACTAAGGGTATCTTGGAAAAGGTGAAGAGTTATATTTATGTCACTGAGTTTTAAAAAAGAGGATTGCTTCATGTACATATGTTGCTAATCTTAGAAAACACTGACCAGTTAATTGACTCGGAGCATTATAATAGTTTGGTACGTGGAGAGATACCATCTAAAGAAGTAGAACCACACCTACATGATGCAGTGCTAAAACATATGATCCATGATCCTTGCAAAACACTTGATCAATCTTCACCCTGCATAAAAAATGGCCAATGTAAATAAAACTACCCAAAAGAGTTCACAGCAGAGACACGAAGAGGTGACAACTCATATCCGCAATATAAGCGACGATTTGACACTCCAGTACCGATTAACCAAAATGTAACCGTTGACAATAGATGGGTAGTTTCATACAACCCTTGGCTACTACTAAAGTATGTTTGCCATATTAATGTTGAGATATGTAGTAGCATCAAGAGTATAAAATATCTCTACAAGTATTGCTACAAGGGTCCAAACTGGATTGCAATGGAAGTTCACAAAGGTTCTCATGTTGACGAGGTCCAACAGTTTATTGATGCAAGATGGATCACCGCTCCAGAGGCATGTTGGAAAATATTTAAGTTTAACCTTTACCACATGTATCCATCTGTGGAAAGGTTACAAATTCATTTGCCAAATCAACATTAAGTGAGCTTCTATGATCACCAAACCATTCCTTAAATACTTAATGATCATTATTTCTCTAGAACAATGCTTACTGAATTCTTTTCCTTAAATTGTAAGGAGGAGCAACAATCTAGGCATCTTCTGTATAGAAAAATTCCAGAGTATTATACTTGGCACAACAAGGAAAAGGAATGGCATCGACACAAGACACAGAGGAGATCTATCGGTGGAATTTATATTGTATCACCTTCAGAAGGAGAAAATTTCTATTTGCGTATTCTATTATTTAATGGCAGAGGACCAACCAGTTGGGATAACTTGCTAATAGTGAATGGGGTCCAATATTCGTCCTTCAAGAAATCTGCTCAACACCGAGGATTGTTATAGAGTGACAATAGCATCCGTGCGTGTTTGGTTGAGGCTACTGTTTTACAATTGCCATGTGCTTTACGAAGGTTGTTTGCAACCATCTTAATATTTTGTGAGCCTACAGATATAAGAAGCTTATGGGATGAATTTTTTGCATATATGGTGGATGATTATCTGTCAACCAGCACTACAACAGCCTTATTGTTAATAAATTGGCTACACAAGGATATAAATGATATCCTCCTTCAGCACGGAAAACAGATTACACAATACGATTTGCCAGCTCTAACTCCTAAAACTGACAATGATAACTTGATACCCAAAGTTATCCAAGAAGAACTGTCCGTCGAAGTACCCAGGGAAGACCTGTGTTCCACAGAAAGATTGAACAATGACCAATCTAAAGCTTTCAAGTGCATTATGAATATAATTGATTGAAGATAAAGTGGATTGTTCTTTGTTGATGGGCCGGGAGGAGTAGGCAAAACATTTCTTTACAGAGCTATAATTGCAGAATTAAGAAATAAAGGTCATATTGTCTTGGTAATTGTATCATCAGGAATAGCTGCAACATTATTGCCTGGGGGTCGAGCAGCTCATTCTAGGTTTTAAGATCCCAATTAATGCAGAACCATCATCCATTTGCAACATAAGCAAACAATCAGATCTTTCAAAGCTGATTAGACAAATAATGACAATAATTTGGGATGAAGCACCAACGACAAATAAAGAATCGGTGCAATCATTATACCACACTTTGAGAGACATATTATCAAATGATATGCCATTTAGAGAAAAAGTGATGGTGATGGAAGGAGATTTCGGCCAAGTACTACCTGTCATGCTGAAAGGTAGTAAGTCACAAATGATTTTGGCTTCTATAGTTAAGTCTCATTTATGGGCTTCCACTCAAATTATCCATTTGCGACAAAATATGCGATATTCTAATGATCATGTTTTTCTGAGTATCTTATGCGCATTGGTGATGGAATTGAGCCTACCATACATGAAGATTTTGTATGAATACAAGCAAATATGGCAATTTCGTGGGAAAGTGAAACATCATTACACAAGTTAATAGAAGAAATATTTCCAAACTTATAATCTCATGTAGGACGCTTCTTACATGGTAGAAAGGGAAATATTGACGCCAAAAAATCACGACGTACAACAGCTTAATGATATAATTATCAACCAATTTCCAAGAGAAGAATGAAATTTAGTATCATTTGATGAGGTAGAAGGAGATGCTAATAATTTATATAAACAAGAATACCTTTAACACAATTTCTACAGGTGGGTTGCCACCTCATGTGTTCAAGGTAAAAAAAGGTGCACCTTTGATGTTATTGAGAAATATAGACCCTAAGGCCAGCTTATGCAATGGTACAAGATTAATATGTCATGGAACTTTTCAAAACATGTTGGATGTAAAAATTTTAACCAACCATCACTGTGGCAAAAGAGCTTTCTTGCCTCGGATAAAACACAAAACAACAGAGAATTCAGGACTACCTTTTATACTTATCAGGAAGCAATTTCCTGTAAGGTTGAGTTTTGAAATAACAATAAACAAATCACAAGGACAGACCATTCCTAAAGTAGGGATCTATCTCCCTAAACATGTGTTTATCCATGGCCAATTATATGTTGCTCTGTCTCGACGTGTTTCTCAGTCAACTGCAAAAGTTTTAGTCAAAGAAGGAAAGATAGATGGAATAAGTGGAGAATTTACCAAAAATGTGGTTTTCAAAGAAATATTGTTACCTTTACCACAAGTAATTTATGTTCTTAGTAAATGTGTGTGTAGTTACTTCTTGGTACAATTCAGTCTTTATATAATTTTAATCTTTAAATCTTTTTCATTGATATAGATATTTTTGTGTACAAACTTTAATTTATTAACGACTAATGACTTATATTATTTTAATAGATAAATTGATTTCAAAGGTGCTCATCAATATATGCCAAGAGATAAGGAAAACGAACTTGAATATCTGTTTTACACAACAGGTACGTAGTAATTATCATTAACTGAGATATACTAGAAATACATGAACAAATATCAACTACAGGAAGAAGGATTCCAAAGTCTCTGGAGTGCATGGAAAGATGAACAATCAATTGCATCAATTGAACCGATAGACAATAAAGTAATTTTTTTAATTAATTACTGTGAAAATTATATTAAATATACATACTTCTATTTCTATGTTAGTAATCATAATCATATATTATCTAATAGGTTCATCCCCTTCAAATTTATTCTATTGGTTGGGGAGGTACAGTTAAAATAGACAAGACTCAATTATGGAAGATGATAAAAAAGAAAATACTGCTCTAAAAAACATACAAGGTAATGCAATCATCGTAATCAGAATGTTATATATATGCCTATTATCTATCCCTTTCTATCTTCTCCTTCTCCTTCTCCTTCTTCTGCTTCTCCTTCTCCTTCTCCTTCTCCTTCTCCTTCTCCTTCTCCTTCTCCTTCTCCTTCTCCTTCTTCTTCTTCTTCTTCTTCTTCTTCTTCTTCTCCTTCTGCTTCTTCTCCTTCTCCTTCTCCTTCTCCTTCTTCTGCTTCTCCTTCTTCTTCTTCTTCTTCTTCTTCTTCTTCTTCTTCTTCTTCTCCTTCTCCTTCTTCTCCTTCTCCTTCTCCTCCTTCTCCTCCTTCTTCTCCTCCTTCTTCTTCTCCTTCTCATTCTTCTCCTTCTCATTCTTCTCCTTCTTCTTCTTCTTCTTCTCCTTCTCCTTCTCCTTCTCCTTCTCATTCTTCTTCTATTTCTTCTTCTCCTTCTCCTTCTTCTCCTTCTCATTCTCATTCTTCTTCTTCTCCTTCTTCTCCTCCTCCTCCTCCTCCTCCTCCTCTTATTATATAAAGGGAAAAAGTTGATGCCTAAAATGTTAAAAGGTTGCTTTAAGATTGCAACAGAGATTGTTTTCCATGTTGAATAAGGTTGCAAAACATAAATTTATACCAGTGATAATAATTAAACTTTTTTCTTTTTCCAGTAACAAACTCACAAGAGCAAACCAACTCATGTTAGTAAAGAACAACATTGTAAGTACCTATCATTAGATTAATAAAATACACAAAATAGAGGTAATATGATATATTTGAATGCTCTACAGAGGGTTTAATGGCTTCTTTTGTTGTGCATGTGTAGGAAATTCAATGTCAAACAAGAAATTTCAATTTTACAGTTTTTATTATTTTTTTGTTAAATTGTCATTCAAATATAATGAAATTTGTATTAACATATGATATATTTATTAATTTCTAAATTTTGTAGTTCTTCAAGGCTCAAGAATTTATTGATAAGAAGATGTATGAGAAATTGTGAAAGATTTTTACTTGGTACAAATTTAGAAATTACTTTAGGTTTATCTTAACGTTTTTACTTATAGTTTTATCTATAATCCCCCCAAAAAAAAGACATAATTATTTTTCTTCTTTACACTTTTTGTAGGCACATGAAAGATTTTTCAAATACAAATCGTACTTTGGCTTACCACTTTAAAAAAAAGGCCTTTAAACAAAAATAAATATATATGACTTTTGAATATAGCTCATCTTTTATAAACTATCGTATTTTTATATTTATTTTTTTTACTTTGAGTTAGATAGAAGAAGATAAAATACTATTGTGATAACTATTTTATGAATTTTGTTATTTGTAGATAGGTGATATATGTTTATTTTAATTAAACACATTTTCATATTATCATTATTTGTAGATAAGTGATATATGTTTATTTTAATTTTATTATTTTCATATTATCATTAACTACTCTATTATATTATTCAAATTTAAAATTTCAAAATTTATTAAATTAATCAATTTTAAATACAATAGAAAAAGTGGATGAAACGTGCTTGTTAAGTCGCTAATTCCTTCTATTTAAAAATACAGTATATATCATAAATAAAAAATAATGGACAACTCTTTAAAAAAATGTTTCTTACAAAGAAATTTTTTTTCAAAACTACAACATCCAGAACAAGATAACGTCGTCGTCTTCATTTATTGGATATGTATTTGAAAAAACTTTAATACATAAATAGATAGTCATTCTTCATCTAAATTTTTTTTTCTTAAAATTAGGAGTAAGACTCAAATCGAGACTTCTAAATAAGGATGAAGAGACTATATTATTTAAGTTATTACTCATTGGCATTCTACATATATATTTGCTTAGATAAAAGCATTATAAAAATATGAAGAAGGATAACCAAGATTGCTAATGTTTATATGGACACATAACCAAGATCATGTCTTATGACATTAAATTAATATATTTTATATTTTTTTTAACAGAAAAGATACAGAAATATTAATAAAGGATATAATTTATTTTTTATTTTTTTATTTTTTTATTAATTTTTTATAATTATATTTTTATTATTATATTTTTTATCTCAAATTTTTAAATAAAAAAATGAGAATAAATTAAATTTTTATAATTTGTTCTAATTTATCACCAAACAAAAGAAATCTACCCATAAGAAATAAAATTGACGTTATATCCATAAAAATTGATTTTTGCTGACAAAATTATTTTAACGCTAAAAAATTATTTAAAATTTCTAAACTCCTTGTAATCTAATTTAATTTTAAATTCTAATTTATTCTACAACACCACTTTTCCAATCCCCAAAACCTACTATCATAGTTATCAAAATCAGATCGGACTGATCGGTTCGATCAAAAAATCGGTAAATCGATGGTCCAGTCGGTTCGGTTTGTTATTTAGACCGTTAATAATGAACGACAGTCAAACTCGCTGAAAACCGAATGGTTCAATACGAACCGGATACGGTCAAGCGCTAGGCTTGCGCCTCTACCAGTAGACCCACAACGTGTAGATCACCGTAGGAGTATCAACAAGTCATTTTGCCACCAAGCCAATTGGCTCTTTAATATGTGTAGCGTTTATAGTTATATATTATATAATCTCATTTGATGGGCAAAGACACAACTTTTTTGTTATATGCTTTGTATCTGCTCATAGTTATTATAGACACCTTATATATTACACACACACACACACACACACACACACACATATTATGATTTATACATAATTTAATTAAATTAAATTTAAGTGC
>NC_029787.2:75151381-75153937 GCF_000816755.2 Arachis ipaensis
CACACACACACACACACACACCAACCAGTAGACCCACAACATGTAGATCACCGTAGGAGTATCAACAAGTCATGCCACCAAGCCAATTGGCTCTTTAATATGCGTAGCGTTTATAGTTATATATTATATAATCTCATTTGATGGGCAAAGACACAACTTTTTTGTTATATGCTTTGTATCTGCTCATAGTTATTATAGACACCTTATATATTACACACACACACACACACACACACACACACATATTATGATTTATACATAATTTAATTAAATTAAATTTAAGTGAAGGCATATTTTTTGTTTTTTTTATATTTATATTTAATTATAACCTGGTCAATCGGTTCAACCTATGACCCACCGATTAAACTAGTAATCCAGTTGTATAACTGAGTCGATTACTGGTTCGGTTTTGATAACTATGCCTATTACCACCAAAATCCTTTCTACTAACCAAGGTTCTGAAAACTAGACCGGATCAACCGGTTCGACCAGATTAATTGAGAATCGGTCACCTGGCCGGTCTAGTTGACCTCCAGTGTAACACCCTATCAGGTAAAGCTTTACACCTAGGATGTAAAACAGAGGTGGCCAGGCGCTACAACCTCTAAAATAAAATATAAATCTGTATAATAGTCATAAGAATGTAGTATACTAGGCGAAGCTAAAGCTGGCCAAAGAATAGTTACATATATATATATAATCCATAACCCAAAATACATAAAAGCAATCCTAGTTCTGCATAAACCTCTATGAGGTGCAAAAGCAAAACATATATACATAGGGAGAATCTATAAAACATATATATATATATATATATATAACAAAACAGAACAAAAGTATAAACCAAAAAGGCCCACTTCACTACAGAGAACTCCAGACACCTTGCGAGGTGCCTCTCGACCTGCATCTGAAAAATACAAACATCGTATGGGATGAGAACCGGGGGTTCTCAGTATAGTAAAGGTGCCATATACAAAAGATATATGGTCCTGGGAATGCCAGAGGCAATCCTAGAATGCCGACACTCAGATTATAAAACTTAGAGAGGTAAAACAGAAACCATAAATCAGGATGTTTCTTTAAGAATTTCTAGACTTAACTTATTCCTTAAATCTAACTAAAACTTAGCTAGAGCCCTAACTCTCTCTGTCTTTTCTCCGTTCCTCCATCTCCAGTGAAGTTGCAAAGACAAACAAGCAGACAATGGCAAGCACAGGTAGAACACAAGTAATACAGATAGCAAATAAAACACATAGCATATTATAGTCACTTAGGTAATCCCAATTAATGCACAAGCATGCAATTCAAACAACATGCATATGATGCATGCCTGTCCTATGGCTGATGAGTTTCATCTGTCGGTTATCAAGCCAACCCGACAAGTCCGGCTGCTAAACCCTGGACTGTCCCCCATCGCGCATCCCCAAGAGTCTATGCATAGCTTTTTCACACATATATATCAAATTGCTCAATGGGGATACCATTCCTGGGAATATATACGTGCCCGGTCACTCTTGCGGTATAGGGTCAACAGAGTATCGAGCCTCGACCTTGAACACGTGGTGGCAAGCCACGGTACTTTACCTAGAAAAACTCATATCTCATATAATCATTTCAAATTCTTTCATAAACATTTCATAATCATTTCATATAATGGCCATGACATCACTTATACATTATATAATTGCACTTTTATACATAACTCATCATAACCCAAAGCAAGTAGGACGAAATCAAAACCCTTGCGTCTATCTAGGAGGTATGTTCTCATATGCCCAAGAGGAACAGCACACTACCTCCTTATACCTAAATCATCACTTCTCACACTTTCTTCATCTCCAAGTTACCACCTATTCCTAGCTTCAATTTATTACTAGGCAACTAATAAGTTCTAAGGCCAAAGGAATGAGAATTGAGGTTTAGAAGTTTCAAATTTAACTCTAAAACACAAAACTTATTTTGCTGAAAACAGGGACTCGTGTACGCAAGTACCTTGCTCGCGTACGTGAGATGCCCAACCCATAGAGATTAGTCGCGTTGCATGCAGATGGTCGTGTACACAACCCTTTAAAATGCTTTGCTCGTGTACGCATGCACCACCCCCGCGTATGCAAAATGACCAACCTGAATGGAATGGTTGCGTCAGTGTGGTGGTCGTGTATGCAAGTTATGCAAAACCAGAAAAATGCTTAAGTTGCAGAAATTTCAGTTTTTGTACCAAAATTCTAACGCGAATAACTTTTCCGTTTTAAAACATTTTTCATTCATTCTTCGAATGGCGTAAACTTCACGGACCCAATTTTTATTTCTAACTAGTTTGAAATAATTTAGGGGTCCGAAAGCCAAGTTATGGTTCGTCAAAGTTCGGCCAAAAATTAGTTTTACACAAAAAACCTTCAAACCTCAATTTCATTAAAACCAATCTCAAACCAAGCCTCTATACCAGCATTCAGCTCAGCAACATGACAAAGCACACCTACACAGCACCAAATTTCTCATTACACAATTTCAACATAAATTTCTCATTTTACACAAACAAAATTTCACCCACTTACT
>NC_029787.2:75154068-75172063 GCF_000816755.2 Arachis ipaensis
TTTCATTCTTCACCAACTAATCAATCAACATACTAGTACCAACACAAACAACAATCAGCCAAAACATATTCAATCCACATCATAATCATCAGCAAGGGTACGAAGCATTGAACATTTTCTTACATTCCAACCTATCCTATGGTCATCTAGCCTAAGTTTTCAGAGAACATTATATATTAAACACGAGAAACCTAAACTATACCTTGACCAATTTGCTCGTATAACCCAAGACAACCCCACAAGGCAAGCTCACAAGTTCCACTTCCAAAATCCAGCCACCAAGGGGTTGTTCCAAGAGCTCCAATTCACCAACTCAAACTCCAAATTAACATAAATTCAATCTAATTTACACAATTCACTAAATTAGCACTAGGGTACACAAAATTGGGCAAACCACAAGGGTTTAGAGTTTTCCTACCTTACCCATTGATGATTGGAGTATAATCCAACAATTATCCAATGTTAGATTGCACCTAAACTATCAAAATCATCAAAATCACTCAAAACTCAAACCAATTTTGCACAAAAACGGGGCAGAGAGAACTGGGCATGAATTTAAGAAAGAGATACCTCTTTGTTTGAATAGAATTGAAGAGGACTCCGAGATGAAAGTGTGGTCACAAACGGCTCGTCAATCGGAGCTCCGGATTGAAAGTTAGAGCAAATTGAATTGAGGACAAGGGTTTGGAGTTGTCACACGTTCCTCCCCCTTTTCCAAAATGTTTCCAATGTAAATGAGGATGAAGGGGAAAAGAGAAGCTGTGTTTGATTAAGTGGCTGGGTTGAATTGGGCCTTGGGCCTATTTTGAGTTCAGTTTGGCCGATTCGGCCTGTTTGGCCCAATCTTGGGCCAAATTCTCTAAAATTAGTGTCAAAATTCTTGTTTTAATTAGCTCTATCCTATTAAACTATAAAACTCACATTTCTAATTTCTTTTATTAAAAACTAATTTATTAATTAATTATTCGCTAATTTTACAGGGTTTACACCCAGAATCATCCTATAAAAAATTGGTAAAAAACCGGTCGAACTGGTGGTTAGCCGGTGAACCGTCCGAACGGGCTAGGTTTTCCCAAGTTTTGACTTTTGATATTCATAAAAAATGGCATTGTTTTAATGCTCCGAAAAAAAAAACACATTACCCATAGCTAACCCAACCCTCCTGAAGAGCCATTCACACATAGCCTCCCTCAACCCTAATTTCCTCTTCCAGCCATCCTCCAACAACCCCAGAAAGGAACTCCACCGTGGCCAATATAATCGACACCGGCAGTGACCACCAGACACACTACAAGAAAAAAGGCCTATGGCCTCGCTTTTTTTTGCTACGCTTTAAAAGCGTGGCCAAAAGTGGTCTATGGCCACGCTTTGGTGAGGGTGGTGCTTGAATAGAGATTTGGCCACTGGTGCACGAAATTGTGATCCTTAACAACGGTACCAAAAACTTGGTGCTCGGAACGTAATTCACACACTTTGTCACAACTCTGCACAACTAACCAGTAAGTGCACTAGGTCGTCCAAGTAATAAATCTTACGTGAGTAAGGGTCGATCCCATAGAGATTGTTGGTATGAAGCAGGCTATGGTCATCTTGTAAATCTCAGTCAGGCGGATTCAAATGGTTATGGATATTTGATAATTAAAATATAATTAAAATATAGAATAAGATAGAGATACTTATGCAATTCATTGATGAGAATTTCAGATAAGCGTATGGAGATGCTTTGTTCCTTCTAAATCTCTGCTTTCCTACTGCCTTCATTCAATCCTTCATACTCCTTTCCATGGCAAGCTGTATGCTGGGCATCACCGTTGTCAATGGCTACTTCCCGTCCTCTCAGTGAAAATGGTCCAAATGTGCTGTCACCGCACGGCTAATCATCTGTCGGTTCTTGATCATGTTGGAATAGGATCCATTGATCCTTTTGCGTCTGTCACATGCCCAACAATCGCGAGTTTGAAGTTCGTCACAGTCATCCCATCCCAGATCCCACTCGAAATACCACAGACAAGGTTTAGAATTTCCGAATCTCAAGAATGCTGTCAATAATTCTAGCCTATACCACGAAGGTTTTAATCTTAGATTAAAAACCCAAGACATACACATTCAAGCTTGTTTGCATGTAGAACGAAAGTGGTTGTCAGGCACGTGTTCATAGGTATGAATGGTGATGAGCATCACATAATCATCACATTCATCATGTTCTTGTGTGAGAATGAATATCTTAGAGAAAAAATAGGCTTGAATTGAATAGAAAAATAATAGTACTTTGCATTAATTCATGAGGAGCAGCAGAGCTCTATACCTTAATCTATGGGGTGTAGAAACTCTACCGTTAAAAATACATAAGTTATGAAGGTCCAGGCATGGCCAAATGGCCAGCCCCCTAAACGTGATCTCTGAACGTCCCCTCTATGCAAAAGATGATCTAAAGATATAAATACAATAGTAAAAAGTCCTATTTATACTACACTAGTTACTAGGGTTTACAGAGATAAGTAAATGATGCAGAAATCCACTTCCAGGCCTACTTGGTGTGTGCTTGGGCTGAGCATGGAGCTTTCATGTGTAGAGACTCTTTTTGGAGTTAAATGCCAGTTTGTAGCCTGTTTCTGGCATTTAACACTGGTTTGCAACCTGTTTCTGGCGTTTAACTCCAGAATAAGACAGGGAGTGGGCGTTTGAACGCCAGTTTGCATCGTCAAAACTCGTGCAAAGTATAGACTATTATATATTGCTGGAAATCCCTGGATGTCTACTTTCCAATGCAATTGAGAACGCGCCAATTGGGTTTCTGAAGCTCTAGAAAATCCACTTCGAGTGCAGGGAGGTCAGAATCCAACAACATCTGCAGTCCTTCTTCAGCCTCTGAATCAGATTTTTGCTCAAGTCCTTCAATTTTAGCCAGAAAATACCTGAAATCACAGAAAAACACACAAACTCATAGTAAAATCTAGAAATGTGATTTTTATTTAAAAACTAATAAAAATATACAAAAAACTAACTAAATCATACTAAGAACATATTAAAAACAATGTCAAAAAGCGTATAAATTATCCGCTCATCACAACACCAAACTTAAATTGTTGCTTGTCCCCAAGCAACTGAAAATCAATTAGGATAAAAAGAAGAGAATATACTATAAATTCCAAACCATCAATGAAACTTAGCTCTAATCAGATGAGCGGGACTAGTAGCTTTTTGCCTCTGAATAGTTTTGGCATCTCACTTCATCCTTTGAAGTTTAGAATGATTGGCATCTATAGGAACTTAGAATTTAGATAGTGTTATTGATTCTCCTAGTTCAGTATGTTGATTCTTGAACACAGCTACTTTATGAGTCTTGGCTGTGGCCCTAAGCACTCTGTTTTCCATACATACATGCCACAGACACATAACTGGGTGAACCTTTTCAGATTGTGACTCAGCTTTGCTAGAGTTCCCAATTAGAGGTGTTCCGGGTTCTTAAGCACACTCTTTTTGCTTTGGATCTCGACTTTAACCGCTCAGTCTCAAGCTTTTCACTTGACACCTTCACGCCACAAGCACATGGTTAGGGACAGCTTAGTTTAGCCGCTTAGGCCAAGATTTTATTCATTTGGGCCCTCCTATCCACTAATGCTCAAAGCCTTGGATCCTTTTTACCCTTGCCTTTTGGTTTAAAGGGCTACTGGCTTTTTCTGCTTGCTTTTTCTTTTTTTTTTTGCCATTTTTTTTCTGCAAGCTTTTGTATTCACTGCGTTTTCTTGCTTCAAGAATCAATTTTATGATTTTTCAGATTATTAATAACATTTCTCATTTTTCCTTATTCTTTCAAGAGCCAACATATTTAACATTCATAAACAACAAATTCAAAAATATGCACTGTTCAAGCATTCATTCAGAAAAACAAAAAGTAATGCCACCACATCAAAATAATTAAGCTAATTTCAAAGATGAATTCGAAACCCATGTACTTCTTTTTCTTTTGTTTTTAGAACGTTTTTCATTTAAGAAAGGTGATGGATTCATAGGAGATTCATAGCCTTAAGGCATAGACACTAGACACTAATGATCATGTAATAAGACACAAACATAAACCTAAAGCATAGGGAATAGAAAAATAAATAGACAAGGAAATTAAGGAATGGGTCCACCTTAGTGGGGGTGGCGCCTTCTTCCTCTTGAAGAACTAATGGTGTTCTTGAGCTCCTCTATGTCTCTTCCTTGCCTTTGTTGCTCCTCCTTCATAGCTCTTTGATATTCTCTAATTTCATGGAGAATGATGGAGTACTCTTGGTGCTCCATCCTTAGTTGTCCCATGTTGGAACTTAATTCTCCTAGGGAGGTGCTAATTTGCTCCCAATAGTTTTGTGGAGGAAAGTGCATCCCTTGAGGCATCTCAGGGATTTCATGATAAGGAATTTTCTCATGCTCTTGTTGAGGTCCATGATCTCTTGTTTGCTCCATCCTTTTCTTAGTGATGGGCTTGTCCTCATCAATGAGGATGTCTCCCTCTATGTCAATCCCAGCCGAATTGTAGAGGTGGCAAATAAGGTGAGGAAAGGCTAACCTTTCCAAAGTGGATGACTTGTCAGCCACCTTGTAGAGTTCTTGAGGTATAATCTCACAAACATTCACTTCCTCCCCAATCATGATACTATGGATCATGATGGCCCGGTCTATAGTAACTTCAGACCGATTGCTAGTGGGAATAATTGAACATTGGATGAACTCCAACCATCCTCTAGCTACAGGCTTAAGGTCCGGTCTTCTCAATTGAACCGGCTTGCCTCTTGAGTCAACTTTCCATTGAGCTCCTTCCACACATATGTCCATGAGGACTTGGTCCAACCTTTGATCAAAGTTGACCCTTCTAGTGTAGGGGCGTGCATTTTCTTGCATCATTGGTAAGTTGAATGCCAACCTTACATTTTCCGGACTGAAATCTAAGTATTTCCCCCGAACCATTGTAAGCCAATTCTTTAGGTTTGGGTTCATGATTTGATCATGGTTCCTAGTGATCCATGCATTTGCATAGAACTCTTGAACCATTAAGATTCCGACTTGTTGAATAGGATTAGAGAGAACTTCCCATCCTCTTCTTCTAATCTCTTGTCAGATCTCCGGATACTCGCTCTTTTTGAGCTTAAAAGGGACCTCAGGGATCACCTTTTTCTTGGCCACAACTTCATAGAAGTGGTCTTGATGGACCTTTGAGATGAATCTCTCCATCTCCCATGACTCAGAGGTGGAAGCAACTGCCTTCCCTTTCCTCTTTCTTGAGGTTTCTCTGGCCTTAGATGCCATTGATGGTTATAGAAAAACAAAAAGCAATGCTTTTACCACACCAAACTTAAAAGGTTTGCTCGTCCTCGAGCAAAAGAAGAAAGAAAGTAGTAGAAGAAGAAGAAAATGGAAGAGATAGAGTGAGAGAGTGTATTCAGCCAAGGGGGAGAAGTAGTGTTTGTGATGTGTGAAAATGGAGTAGTGTTAAGGGGTTTATATAGGGGTGGAGGGAGGGTTGGTTTCGGCCATTAGGGTTGGGTTTGGGAGGGAAAAGAATTTGAATTTGGAGGTAGGTGGGGTTTTGGGGGAAGAGTGGATGGATGTGAGTGGTGAAGGGTATTTGGAGAAGAGGTAAGGAGGTGATTGGTGAAGGGTATTTGGGGAAGAGTGTTATGAAAAGGTGTGAAAAGAATAGAAGAAGAGGTGGGGTAGGTGGGGATCCTGTGGGGTCCACAGATCCAGAGGGGTCAAGGACTTAGCATCCCTGCTCCATTTAGGTGTGCAAAACGCCCTTAGAATGCATGTCTGGCGTTAAACGCCGGCTTGCTGCTTGTTTCTGGCGTTTAACGCCAGCTTTTCTCCCATTCTTGGCGTTAAACGCCAATTTCATGCTCTGTTCTGGCGTTAAACGCCAGTCTGGTGCTTGTTTCTGGTGTTTAACGCCAGCTTGATGCTTCTTTCTGGTGTTAAATGCCAGTTTGATGCTTCTTACTGGCGTTTAAACGCCAGTAAGCTCTTCTTCCAGAGTAAGCTATTTTTAATGCTCTTTTTCATTCTGTTTTTGATTTTTTAGTTGTTTTTGTGGCTTCACATGATCATCAACGTAAAGAAAACATAAAATAGCAATAGAAAATAAATAGATATAATTAAATAACATTGGGTTGCCTCCCAACAAGCGCTTCCTTAATGTCAATAGCTTGATAGTAAGCTCTCATAGAGTCTCACAGATAATCAGAGCAATGTTGGGGCCTCTCAACACCAAACTTAGAGTTTGGTTGTGGCCTCACAATACAAAACTTAGAGTTTGAATGTGGGGGTTTTGTTTGACTCTGTTCTGAGAGAAGCTTCTCATGCTTCCTCTCCATGGTTACAGAAGGAGAACCTTGAGTCTTAAATACAAGGTAGTCCTCATTCAACTGAAGGACCAACTCTCCTCTGTCAACATCAATCATAGCCTTTGCTGTGGGTAAGAAGGGTCTTCCAAGGATGATGGATTCATCCTCATCCTTTTTAGTGTCTAGGATTATGAAATCAGCAGGGATGTAAAGGCCTTCAACCTTCACTAGCACGTCCTCTACTAGTCCATAAGCCTATTTCATTGATTTATCTGCCATCTCTAGTGAGATTCTTGTAGCTTGTACCTCAAAGATTCCCAGTTTCTCCATTATAGAGAGTGGCATGAGGTTTATCCCTGACCCAAGTCACACAGAGCCTTTTCAAAGGTCATGGTGCCTATGGTACAAGGTATGAAGAATTTTCCAGGATCCGGTTTCTTCTGAGGTAATGTCTGCCTCATTAATGCATTCAGTTCATTGGTGAACAAGGGGGGTTCATCCTCCCAAGTCTCAGTACCAAATAACTTAGCATTCACCTTCATGATTGCTCCTAGATACTTAGCAACTTACTCTTCAGTGATGTCTTCATCCTCTTCAGATGAAGAATATTCATCAGAGCTCATGAATGGCAGAAGAAAGTTCAAAGGAATCTCTATGGTCTCTGTATGAGCCTCAGATTCCTTTGGTTCCTCAAAGGAAAACTCCTTTCTGTCCAGAGGACGTCCCAAGAGGTCTTCCTCACTAGGATTCATGTCCTCCTCCTCCTCTGGGCATTCGGCCGCACCAAGTAAGGTTATGGCCTTGCACTCTCTCTTGGGGTTTTCTTCTGTATTGCTTGGGAGAGTACTTGGAGGAGTTTCAGTAATCTTCTTACGCAGCTGACCCACTTGTGCCTTCAAATTTCTAATGGAGGACCTTGTTTCATTCATGAAACTTAGTGTGGTCTTGGATGGATCAGAAACTATGGTTGCCAGGCTAGAATGGCTCTGTTTTAAATTCTCTGTCTGTTGCTAAGAAGATGATGGAAAAGGCTTGCTATTGCTAAACCTATTTCTTCCACCATTATTATTGAAGCCTTGTTGAGGCTTCTGTTGATCCTTCCATGAGAGATTATGATGATTTCTCCATGAAGGATTATAGGTGTTTCCATAGGGTTCTCCCATGTAATTCACCTTTGCCATTGCAGGGTTCTCAGGATCATAAGCTTCTTCTTCAGAAGATGCTTCTCTAGTACTGTTGGATGCAGCTTGCAATCCATTCAGACTCTGAGAAATCATATTGACTTGCTGAGTCAATATTTTATTCTGAGCCAATATGGCATTCAGAATATCAATTTCAAGAACTCCCTTCTTCTGAGGCGTCCTATTGTTCATAGGATTCCTCTCAGAGGTGTACATGAACTGGTTATTTGCAACCATTTCAATGAGTTTCTGAGCTTCTGCAGGGTTTTCACGTGAAGAGATCCTCCTGCAGAATGGTCCAATGACATTTTTGACAACTCAGACAGACCATCATAGAATATACATATGATGCTCCATTCAGGAAGCATGTCAGTAGAACGTCTTTTGACCAGTTGCTTATATCTTTCCCGAGCTTCATAGAGGGACTTGCCTTCCTTCTGTATGAAGGATTGGATTTCCACTCTAAGCTTGCTCATCTTTTGAGGTGGAAAAAATTTGGCCAGAAAAGCACTGACCAGCTTATCCCAAGAGTTCAGGCTATCCTTAGGTTGTGAATCCAACCATATTTTAGCTCTGTCTCTTATAGCAAAAGGGAAAAGCATGAGCCTGTAGACCTTGGGATCAACTCTATTGGTCTTGACAGTGTCACAGACTTGCAAGAATTCAGCTAAAAACTGATGAGGATCTTCCATTGGAAGTCCATGAAACTTGCAGTTCTGCTGCATCAGAGAAACTAATTGAGGTTTAAGCTCAAAATTGTTTGCTCTAATTGCAGGGAGTGAGATGCTTCTTCCATAGAAGTTGGAAGAGGCTGCAATAAAGTCACCAAGCATCTTCCTTGTATCTCCACCATTATTATTAGGTTCAGCCATGTCTCCCTCTTTTTCGAAAATTTTTGTCAGGTTCTCTCCAGAGAGTTGTGCTTTAGCTTCCCTTAGCTTCCTCTTTAGAGTCCTTTCAGGTTCAGGATCAGCTTCAACAAGAATATTCTTATCCTTGTTCCTGCTCATATGAAAAAGAAGAGAATAGAGAAAATATGAAATCCTCTATGTCACTTTATAGAAATTTCTTATGTGAGTATAAGAAGAGAAGAATAGGAGAAGGAGAAGATAAAAACTCGAACACAGAGAAGAAGATGGGGTTCGAATTATGAGTAGAAGAGAAGTGTTAGTAGATAAATAAATAAGTAGAAGGAGATGTGAGAGGGGGGAGAAAATTCGAATTTAATTTAAAATAAAAGGAAAAATATTTTTGTTTTTATTTTAAAATTTAGTTAGAATTCAAAAACTAAGAAAGAAAATAAAATTAAATTGAAATTTAAAATAATTAGTTAATGAAAAGCAATTTTTAAAAAAAGAGGTTAGTTATTTTCGAAAATAAGAGAGAGAAAAGTAGTTAGGTGGGTTTGAAAAAGATAAGAAATAGTAAGACAAACAAAAATTCAAGTGGTTAATTGAAAAATATTTGAAAATCAATTTTGAAAAGATAAGAAGTTAGAAAAGATTTTGAAATTGATTTTGAAAAAGGTGTGATTGAAAATCATTTTGAAAAAGATTTGAAAAAGAAATTCAAAAAGATTTGATTTTTGAAATTAAAGTTGATTACTTAACTAACAAGAAATTAAAAGATATGATTTTAAAATTCAAAGATTGAACCTTTCTTAATAGGCAAGTAACAACTTGAAAAATTTTTGAATTAAAACATTAAATGTTAGTGAGATTTTCAAAAATATGAAGTGAGAATAAGAAAAAAATTTTGAAAATCAAATTAAAAAAAATTCGAAAATATGTAAAAATAAATGAAAAAGATTTGATTTTTGAAAAAGATTTGAAAAGATAGGATTTTTAAATTGAAAATTTGACTTGACTCATAAGAAACAACTAAATTTTAAAAAATTTTTGACTAAGTCAATCCAAATTTTTGAAATTTATGAGAAGAATAAAGGAAAGATATTTTTTTGATTTTTGGATTTTTAGTAAAGAGAGAGAATAGCACCAAATTGAAACAAAACATAGAAATTATGAATCAAAACAACTAATGCATGCAAGAACACTTTGAATGTCAAGATGAACACCAAGAACATTTTGAAGGTGAAGATGAACACCAAGACTTATTTTTGAAAATTTTTAAGGAAAGAAAAAACATGCAAGACACCAAACTTAGAAAATTTCAAACTTTAGACACTAATAACTCAAAAATGCATATGAGAAACAAGAAAAGACAGAGAACATGAATATGCAAAGATCAAACAAAGAAAATCATCAAGAACAACTTGAAGATTATGATGGACACATGCATGAATTTTCGAAAATTTTTAGGAAATTAAAAAGATGTAATTGACACCAAACTTAAAAATTGACACTAGACTCAAACAAGAAATATCAAATTTTTGGTTTTTATGATTTTATTAAATTTTTTTGTATTTTTTGAAAATTAATTGGAAAAAGAAAAATAAGGATTTCAAAATTTTTAATGAGAATTCCAGGAATCATGCAATGTTAGTCTAAAGCTCCAGTCCAGGAATTAGACATGGCTTACTAGCCAGCCAAGCTTTTAGTGAAAGCTCCGGTCCAAAACACTAGACATGGCCAATGGCCAGCCAAGCTTTAGCAGATCATTACATACAACAGCTAATTTGCTGAGAAAGACAAAGAAACTCTTCTAAGGATAGTTGAAACCTCGGTCCAAAAGATTAGACATGGCTTAACAGCCAGCCAGGATTCAACATATCTCATGAAACTCTAGGATTCATTCTTAAAAATTCTGAAGAACATATAATAATAAAAAAAAATTTTGAAAATAAAAATAATAAAAACAAAAAGCTTAAAATTAAAATAAAATTACCTAATCTGGGCAACAAGATGAACCGTCAGTTGCCCAAACTCGAACAATCCCCGAAAACGGCGCCAAAAACTTGGTGCACGAAATTGTGATCCTTAACAACGGCGCCAAAAACTTGGTGCTCAGAACGTAATTCACACACTTTGTCACAACTCCGCACAACTAACCAGCAAGTGAACTGGGTCGTCCAAGTAATAAACCTTACGTGAGTAAGGGTCAATCCCACGGAGATTGTTGGTATGAAGCAGGCTATGGTCATCTTGTAAATCTCAGTCAGGCGGATTCAAATGGTTATGAATATTTGATAATTAAAATATAATTAAAATATAGAATAAGATAGAGATACTTATGCAATTCATTGGTGAGAATTTCAGATAAGCGTATGGAGATGCTTTGTTCCTTTTGAACCTCTGCTTTCCTACTGCCTTCATTCAATGCTTTGTACTCCTTTCCATGGCAAGCTGTATGCTGGGCATCACCGTTGTCAATGGCTACTTCCCGTCCTCTCAGTGAAAATGGTCCAAATGCGCTGTCACCGCACGACTAATCATCTGTCGATTCTCGATCATGTTGGAATAGTATCAATTGATCCTTTTGCGTCTGTCACACGCCCAACAATCACGAGTTTGAAGCTCGTCACAGTCATCCCATCCCAGATCCTACTCGGAATACCACAGACAAGGTTTAGACTTTCCGGATCTCAAGAATGCTGCCAATAATTCTAGCCTATACCACGAAGGTTTTAATCTTAGATTAGAAACCCAAGAGATACACATTCAAGCTTGTTTGCATGTAGATTAGAAGGTTGGCAGGCACGCGTTCATAGGTGAGAATGGTGATGAGTGTCACATAATCATCACATTCATCATGTTCTTGTGTGCGAATGAATATCTTAGAGAAGAAATATGCTTGAATTGAATAGAAAAATAATAGTACTTTGGATTAATTCATGAGGAGCAGCAGAGCTCTACACTTAATCTATGGGGTGTAGAAACTCTACCGTTGAAAATACATAAGTGATGAAGGTCCAGGCATGGCCGAATGGCCAGCCCCCTAAACGTGATCTCCGAACGTCCCCCCTATGGAAAAGATGATCTGAAGATATAAATACAATAGTAAAAAGTCGTATTTATACTAAACTAGTTACTAGGGTTTACAGAGATAAGTAAATGATGCAGAAATCCACTTCCGGGCCCACTTGGTGTGTGCTTTGGCTGAGCATTGAGCTTTCATGTGTAGAGACTCTTTTTGGAGTTAAACGCCAGTTTGTAGCCTGTTTCTGGTGTTTAACTCTGGTTTGCAACCTGTTTCTGGCGTTTAACTCTAGAATAGGGCAGGGAGTGGGCGTTTGAACACCAGTTTGCGTCGTCAAAACTCGTACAAAGTATAGACTATTATATATTGCTGGAAATTCCTGGATGTCTACTTTCCAACGCAATTGAGAGCGCGCCAATTGGGTTTCTGTAGCTCCAGAAAATCCACTTTGAGTGCAGGGACGTCAGAATCCAACAGCATCTGCAGTCCTTCTTCAGCCTATGAATCAGATTTTTGCTCAAGCCCCTCAATTTCAGCCAGAAAATACCTGAAATCACAGAAAAACACACAAACTCATAGTAAAGTCCAGAAATGTGATTTTTATTTAAAAAACTAATAAAAATATACTAAAAACTAACTAAATCATACTAAGAACATATTAAAAATAATGTCAAAAAGCGTATAAATTATCTGCTCATCAGCCACGTTTTTATTGCTACGCTTCAAAAGTGTGGCGAAAAAGGTCAATGGCCACGCTTTTATGAGGGTGGCAGTTGATGCGAGATTTAGCCACGTTTTTTTCTGCCACCCTTATAAAGCGTAGCCATAGAGAGATTTCGGTACGCTTTTAAAGCGTGGCAACCGGAATTTATTTTTGTGGTGTTTGAAAAGCGTAGCTATTTTCTACAAGCATTTTGGCACGCTTCAAAAGCGTGGCCAAAAGGTTCCCTCAGAAAAAAAAATTTAAAAATGTTTGAGTCTCTTGTAACTTAAAACTTTTGAGATTAAAGAGTAAAAAGCTCGTATACTACCTTGCCTTCATCAGAAGCTCGTATATACTACCCTTCGTTCAAAGACCCTAAACCCTAACTCCTCTTTCTTCAAACATTAAGCCCTAACTCCTGCGACGACGAACCACTCCGACGACGACGACACTCCTACGACGACGACACTCCGGCGACGACGAACCACTCCTGCGACGACGACACTCTGTGAAGAATCTAGCTGCGCTCGCGATGCCTCCGCAGGAAATCCCTCTTTTGGCACCCCTAACCCTCATTCTGTGGTGACTCTCTAGCGGTGACTCCCTCCGCTCAGTTGCCCTCGCAAACCCACCGTCGATGCTCCCTTTGCCGCCGCTCCCTTCCGTTTCTGCAAACCCATGACTCCTTCGGCGCCGCTCCCTTCCTGCTTAGTGGTGCACGAAATTACAATCACACTTTTGCAATTCCGCACAACTAACCAGCAAGTGCACTGGGTCGTCCAAGTAATACCTTACGTGAGTAAGGGTCGATCCCACGGAGATTGTCGGCTTGAAGCAAGCTATGGTTATCTTGTAACTCTTAGTTAGGATATCAATAATTCTCAGATTTAACTGTAAAAAGTAAAAGAACATGAAATAAATACTTGTTTTGCAGTAATGGAGAACAGGTTGAGGTTTTGGAGATGCTCTATCTTCTGAATCTTTGCTTTCCTACTATCTTCTTCTTCATGCACGCAAGGCTCCTTCCATGGCAAGCTGTATGTTGGTGGATTACCGTTGTCAATGACTACCATCCATCCTCTCAGTGAAAATGGTCCAAATGCGCTGTCACCGCACGGCTAATCATCTGTCGGTTCTCACTCATGCTGGAATAGGATCCATTAATCCTTTTGTGTCTATCACTACACCCAACACTTGCGAGATTGAAGCTCGTCACAGTCATCCCTTCCCAGATCCTACTCGGAATACCACAGACAAGGTTTAGATTTTTCGAATCTTAGGAATGGCCGCCAATAATTCTAGCCTATACCACGAAGGTGCTAATCTTAGATTAGAAACCCAAGAGATATACACTCAAGCTATTGTAGATAGAACGAAGGTGGTTGTCAGGCACACGTTCATAGGTGAGAATAATGATGAGTGTCATGGATCATCACATTCATCAGGTTGAAGTGCGAGTGAATATCTTTGAATAGAAACAAGCGTGATAGAATGGAAAACAATAGTAATTGCATTAATTCATCGAGACACAGCAGAGCTCCTCACCCCCCACCATGGGGTTTAGAGACTCATGCCATCAGAAATACAATATGAAACGTGTAAAGTGTCATGAGGTGTGTAAATACAATAGCAAAAGGTCCTATTTATAGAAAACTAGTATCCTAAGGTTTACAGAAATGAGTAAATGATGCAGAATCCACTTCCTGGCCCACTTGGTGTGTGCTTGGGCTGAGTATTGAAGCTTTCACATGTAGAGACTTTTCTTGGAGTTAAACACCAGCTTTTGTGCCAGTTTGGGCGTTTAACTCCAGCTTTTATGCCAGTTCTGGTGTTTTGACGCCGGAATTTTTATGCTGACTTGGAACACCAGTTTGGGCCATCAAATCTCGGGCAAAGTATGGACTATTATATATTACTGGAAAGCCCAAAATGTCTACTTTCAAACGCAATTGAGAGCGCGCCAATTGGGCTTCGGTAGCTCCAAAAAATCTACTTCGAGTGCACGGATGTCAGAATCCAACAACATCTGCAGTCCTTTTTCAGCCACTGAATCAGATTTTTGCTCAGGTCCCTCAATTTCAGCCAGAAAATACCTGAAATCACAGAAAAACATACAAACTCATAGTGAAGTCCAGAAATATGATTTTTGAATAAAAACTAATAAAAACATAATAAAAACTAACTAAAATATACTAAAAACATACTAAAAATAATGCCAAAAAGTGTATAAATTATCCGCTCATCACAACACCAAACTTAAATTGTTGCTTGTCCCCAAGCAACTAAAAACAAGATAGGATAAAAAGAAGAGAATATACAATAAATTCTGAAAACATCTATGAAGATCAGTCTTAATTAGATGAGCGGAGCTCTTAGCTTTTTGCTTCTGAATAGTTTTGGCATCTCACTTTATCCTTTGAAGTTTAAAATGATTGGCATCTATAGGAACTCAGAATTCAGATAGTGTTATTGATTTCTCCTAGTAGAGTATGTTGATTCTTGAACACAGTTACTTTATGAGTCTTGGCCGTGGCCCTAAGCATTTTATTTTCCAGTATTACCACCGGATACATAAATGCCACAGACACATAACTGGGTGAACCTTTTCAGATTGTGACTCAGCTTTGCTAGAGTCCCCAGTTAGAGGTGTCCAGAGCTCTTAAGCACACTTTTTTTGCTTTGGACCATGACTTTAACCGCTCAGTCTCAAGCTTTTCACTTGACACCTTCACGCCACAAGCACATGGTTAGGGACAGCTTGATTTAGCCATTTAGGCCAGGATTTTATTCCTTTAGGCCCTCCTATCCATTAATGCTCAAAGCCTTGCGCCCTTTTTACCCTTGCCTTTTGGTTTAAAGGGCTATTGGCTTTTTTTGCTTGATTTTTCTTTTTCTCTCTTCTTCTTTCTTTTTTTTTCTCTTTTCTTTTTTCTTTTTTTTTTGCCATATTTTTTTTTCTTTCACTACTTTTTCTTGCTTCAAGAATCAATTTTATGATTTTTTAGATTATCAATAACATTTTTCCTTTTTCATTATTCTTTCAAGAGCAAAAAATTTTAACATTCATAAAGAACAATATCATAAATATGCACTGTTCAAGCATTCATTCAGAAAACAAAAGTATTGCCACCACATCAAAATAATTAAACTATTTTAAAATTCAAAATTCATGTACTTCTTTTTCTTTTTCAGAAAACATTTTTTTTCTTTAATAGAGGTGAAGGATTCATAGGACATTTATAAATTTAAAGCATAGGCACTAGACACTAATGATCATGTAATAAAGACACAAACATAGATAAACATAAAGCATAGAAAATAAAAAAAATAGAAAAATAAGAACAATGAAATTAAAGAACGGGTCCACCTTAGTGATGGCGGCTTGTTCTTCCTCTTGAAGATCTTATAAAGTGCTTTAGCTCCTCTATGTCTCTTCCTTGCCTTTGTTGCTTCTCTCTCATTTCATGGAGGATAGTGGAATGCTCTTGTTGAGGTCCATGATTGGGCTCTCTTGTTTGCTCCATCCTTTTCTTAGTGATGGGCTTTTGAGATGAATCTCTCCATTTCCCATGACTCGGAGGTGGAAGCTTTTGCCTTCCCTTTTCTCTTTCTAGAGGTTTCTCTGGCCTTAGGTGCCATAAATGGTTATGGAAACACAAAAATCAATGCTTTTTCCACACCAAACTTAGAAGGTTTGCTCGTCCTCGAGCAAAAGAAGAAAGAAGGGAGGAGAAGAAGAAGAAAATGGAGGAGATGGAGAGGTCTGAGTGGTTAAGAGGTGATGGGGAAGAGTATTTGGGGAAGCGTGTTATTGGAATGTGTGAAAAAGAGAGAGGTTAAGTTGAGGTAGGTGGGGATCCTGTGGGGTCCACAGATCCTGAGGTGCCAAGGATTTCTCATCCCTGCACCAATCTGGCGTGTAAACGCCCCTTTGAGTGCCAATCCTGGCATTAAACGCCAGGTTGCTGCCCATTTCTGGCATTTAACGCTAGCTTGGTGCCCTCTTCTGGCGTTAAACGCCAGTCTGGTGCCTTTTCTGGCGTTAAACACCCAGAATGGTGCCAGACTGGGCGTTTAACGCCCATTCTGCTACCCTTACTGGCGTTTGAACGCCAGTAAGCTCCTCCTCCAGGGTGTGCTGTTTTTAATGCTATTTTTCATTCTATTTTTTGCTTTTTCAGTTGTTTTTGTGACTCCACATGATCATCAACCTAAAGAAAATATAAAATAACAATGGAAAATAAATATATATAATTAAAGAACATTGGGTTGCCTCCCAATAAGCGCTTCTTTATTGTCGTTAGCTGGACCTTGACTGAGCTTTATTCTAATCTCAGTTTTGAGCATTCTTGCTCAATTACTTTCAAGATAATGTTTGATTCTCTATCCATTAACAATGAACTTTTTGTCAAGGTCAATATCCTGAAGCTCAACATATCCATATGGTGACACACTTGTAATCACATATGGTCCCCTCCACCGGGATTTCAATTTCCCGGGGAATAATCTGAGCCTAGAGTTAAATAGCAGAACCTTCTGTCCTGGTTCAAAGACTCTAGATGACAGTTTCTTGTCATGCCACCTTTTTGCTTTCTCCTTATAAATTTTTGCATTTTCAAAAGCATTGAGTCTGAATTCCTCTAGCTCATTCAGCTGGAGCAATCTTTTCTCTCTAGCTAACTTAGCATCCAGGTTTAGGAATCTGGTTGCCTAGTAGGCTTTATGTTCCAGTTCCACGGGCAGATGACAGGCCTTGCCATACACAAGCTGGTATGGAGAGGTTCCTATAGGAGTCTTGAATGCTGTTCTGTATGCCCACAGAGCATCATCCAAGCTTTTTGCCCAATCCTTTCTATGGGCAATTATAGTCCGTTCCAGGATTCTTTTTAGTTTTCTATTAGAGACTTCAGCCTGCCCATTTGTCTGTAGATGATATGGAGTTGCTACTTTGTGGCTAATTCCATATCGGACCATAGCAGAGTAAAGTTGTTTATTATAGAAATGAGTGCCCCCATCACTGATTAGTACTCTGGGAACACCAAATCTGCTGAAGATATGTTTCTAGAGAAAATTCAGCACTGTCTTAGTATCATTAGTGGGTGTGGCAATTACTTCTACCCATTTAGATACGTAGTCTACTGCCACCAGAATGTACATGTTTGAGTATGATGGTGGGAAAGGATCCATGAAGTCAATACCCCATACATCAAATAACTCAATCTCTAAGATCCCTTGTTGAGGCATGGCATAACCATGAGGTAAGTTACCAGCTCTCTGGCAACTGTCATAGTTACGCACAAACTCTCGGGCATCTCTATGGAGAGTAGGCCAGTAGAACCCACATTGGAGGATCTTAGTGGCTGTTCGCTCACCTTCGAAATGTCCTCCATATTGTGATCCATGGCAATGCCATAGGATCTTCTGTGCCTCTTCTCTGGGCACGCATCTGCGGATCATTCCGTCTGCACCTCTCTTAAAGAGATATGGTTCATCCCATAAGTAGTACTTTGCATCAGAAATTAGTTTTTTCATTTGCTGCCTGCTGTACTCCTTGGGTATGAACCTCACAGATTTATAATTTGCAATGTCTGCAAACCATGGTTCTTCCTGAATGGCGAAGAGTTGCTCATCCGAAAAGGTCTCAGAGATCTCAGTAGGAAGGATCTCAGAGACCTCAGAAGCAACACCCATCTTATGAGCCTGGGTTTTGAATCCTGCTTTGTGAGTAAGTACTTAAGAACAGCATGGTCAGTATACACAATCACCTTTGAACCTACTAAATAGGATCTAAACTTGTCAATGGCATAAACCACTGCAAGCAACTCTTTTTCTGTGGTTGTGTAGTTTTTCTGTGCGTCATTTAGAACACGGCTGGCATAGTAAATGACATGCAGAAGCTTGTTATGCCTCTG
>NC_029787.2:75172313-75210901 GCF_000816755.2 Arachis ipaensis
AATAGCCATCCAAAAAGCAGTAGTATTCATGACCTGCTAGTCTCTCTAGCATCTGATCTATGAATGGTAAAGGAAAATGATCCTTTCTGGTGGCTGTATTGAGCCTTCTGTAGTCAATATACATACGCCACCCTGTAACTGTTCTTGTAGGAACCAGTTCATTCTTTTCATTATGAACCACTGTCATACCTCCCTTCTTGGGGACAACGTGGACAGGGATCACCCAGGTGCTATCAGAAATATGATAAATAATCCCAGCCTCTAGTAACTTAGTGACCTCTTTCTGCACCACTTCCTTCATGGCTGGATTTAGCCGCCTCTGTGGTTGAACCACTAGCTTAGCATCATCCTCCAATAGGATTTTGTGCATGCATCTTGCTGGGCTAATGCCCTTAAGATCACTTATGGACCACCCAAGAGCTGTCTTGTGTGTCCTCATCACCTGAATTAGTGCTTTCTCTTCCTGTGGATTTAAAGCAGAGCTTATGATCACCAGAAAAGTGTCACCTTCTCCCAGAAATGCATATTTCAGGGATGGTGGTAGTGGTTTGAGCTTGAGTTTAGGAGGCTTATCCTCTTCCTGAGGAATTTTCAGAGGTTCTTTTATTTCCTCTGGTTCCTCCAAGTTAGGCTGAACATCTTTAAAGATGTACTATAGCTCTGATTCGAGACTCTCAGTCATATTGATCTCTTCCACCAAGGAGTCAATAATATCAACGCTCATGTAGTCATTTGATGTGTCTGGATGCTGCATAGCTTTGACAATATTTAACTTGAACTCATCCTCATTGACTCTCAGGGTCACTTCCCTTTTTTGGACATCAATGAGAGTTCGTCCAGTTGCTAGGAAAGGTCTTCCTAGAATGAGAGTTGCACTCTTGTGCTCCTCCATTTCCAGCACTACAAAGTCAGTGGGAAAGGCAAATGGCCCAACCTTGACAATCATGTCCTCAATTATGCCTGATGGATATTTAATGGAGCCATCAACAAGTTGAAGACATATCCGGGTTGATTTGACTTCTTCAATCAAGCCAAGCTTTCTGATAGTGGATGTAGGTATTAGGTTGATACTTGCTCCAAGGTCACATAAAGTTGTCTTGGTACAAGCACCCTCTAATGTGCATGGTATCATAAAGCTTCCTGGATCTTTAAGCTTCTCTTGTAAGCTTTTCAGAATGACTGCACTGCATTCTTCAGTGAGAAACACCTTTTCAGTTTCTCTCCAATCCTTCTTATGACTTAAGATCTCTTTCATGAACTTAGCATAAGAGGGTATTTGCTCAAGTGCATCTGCAAACGGGGTCTTTATTTCAAGAGTCCTGAGATAGTCTGCAAAGCGGGCAAATTGTTTATCCTGTTCCGCTTGGCGGAGTTTCTGAGGATAAGGCATCTTGGCTTTATATTCTTCAACCTTAGTTGCTGTAGGTTTATTCCCTACAGTGGTGGTTGGAGAAGCCTTCTTAGAGGGGTTACTATCAGCACTTGCAGGTGCCTGATCCCTCATTGGCGTTTGAACGCCCGGATTGGGTGGTGGATTGGCGTTTAGCGCCAGCTTCCCACCCTTTTCTGGCGTTTGAACGCCAGAACTAGGCAAGGAATGGGCGTTTAATGCCAACTTTTCTCCCTTTTCTGGCGTTTGAACGCCAGAAGTGGGCATACACTGGGTGTTTGACGCTAATCTTTCACCCTTTTCTGTCGTTTGAACGCCAGAATTATTCCTCTCAAGGCTCTTGCTGTCCTCAGAGGGGTTTTGGGCAGTGGTTTTGTAACACCCTACCACACAGGGCCTTACGCTTAAGTCGTAAAGCAGAGGTGGCAAGGTATTACGACCTCTAAAAGAAAAGGATATGTACATAGATATAGTTGGATGAAATCATATCTAGGAGCCTTGAAGGATAAGCTAATAAAAAACGATAAACAGGAAATCGTGTCACACTCGCATGGATATTTGTAAAACGGACAGGAAAAATCAAAAGGAAGCTGAAAACATATATACATGTCAGAGTTCCAAAACTTAGATAGCAAGCTCCAGACTCGACCTGCAAAGCTAAGGCCGGCCAGAGTATATGATTATATATATACAACCCAAAATAAAAGTCAAACCACAAAGTAAACCCCTGTATCTCCAAGTCGACCTCTAGGAGGGACAAAACACAAAGTGTACATGTGGAGATTCTATAAACATGTATAACAAGCCCAAAATCAAAATATGACAGTAAAAAAGGTAGTTCTTCGCTTGTAAGGAGAATACCCAGACGCTCAACGAGGTGTCTCTCGACCTGCATCTGAAAAATAACAACATAGTATGGGATGAGAACCGGAGGTTCTGAGTATGGTAAAGGTGCCTGTATAGTTAATGTAAAAGGTCTCGGGAGAGCCAGAGGCATTCCTAGAATTTCGACACTCAGAATCATTCTTAAAGAAAATAAACTAAACCAAAAGTTAGGTAAGTTATGTGAGGTATTCTTGTTCTGAATCTAACTTTAACTTAATACTTCACTTTCTGACTCCTCCAGTTCTCCGAATCTCTAGTGGAACAACCCTCGTCATTCTTCCACCAGACAAGGGGCCTCTTAGTTGCATAGACCAACATTACAGACAAGAAAAACACAAATAGAGAAGCATTTACAACAAGTAGAACAAGTAGCAGATAAGTAGAATTTAACAGTTAAGCAAGCTAAGACAATGCATACTCAAACAAAGCAAACAAATGCATATGATGTATGCCTATCCTATGGCTGATGAGTCTCATCTATCGGTTATACAGCCAACCCGACATGACCTGGTAGTTAACCATTGGACAGTCCCTCTGTACACGCAACCCCAAGCTCAATAATATTCCATGGAGTTAAACTCCAAGCTCAATATAATATTCCATGGAGTCACACTCCAAGCTCAATAATATAGTATTCCATGGAGACGAACTCCAAGCTCAATAATATAGTATTCCATGGAGACGAACTCCAAGCTCAAATATAATATTCAATATTTATATATATATGCATGCTCATGGGGGAGTTAAAGTGCCCGGTCACATTTTGCGACAGAGGGTCAACAAATAGTCTCAGATACACAAGCCACATAATAATCTCTTTCCTTTTTAGAATAACACCTCAAATCAATACTCTAATTCTTATAGAAACTTTGGCAGTATCTCCTTTAAAACTCAAATTTCTGCCACCCTTCAAGGGTCCCAACTATCAAATCAAACACCTCTCAATCCTTCAAATCATTTCCAGCAACAAATTATTTCAAAATCAAACAAATACCAATATGAAATCTTTTTCCAAAACTGACCAACTTCAACAGCAAATTATTGACAACAGCTAAACCTCACATTTTATACCATATACACAATCCATCAATTATTCATTCATTTCATTCCTATCTTAAGGTCTTCTAGCCCAAGTTTTCACGTGACATTAAACATTAACTATGAGAAACCAAAACCATACCTTCGTATGGAATCAAAATATTTGAAGCTCCGGAGAAACTTTCTGACTGAGCTATCGAAGAAGAAAATGTCTAGAATCATCTATGCCTCCTAAAATTTCCGTTAGCCAAACCCAAAGAAAAGATGAGCTATGTCACTGTCAACTTCTACTAATCAAAAATGGTGCCAACGTGTAGAAGAAGAGGTTACGAATACTCTTACCGGATTAGATTTTTGATTGGAGTTACGGATTTCAAGAAATTACTGATAATAAAAATAATTTTTCTAAAAATAAGGAATTCTAATTTTATAAAATAAATTATAACTTATTTATATTTATATTTTTAAAACTGAGGGTCGCTACATTCTACCCTCTTATAAAAATTTTCGCCCTCAAAAATTGATATAAAATGGAAAAGATTCATACTAACGTAACTTCCCTTCTTGAACATGTCAAAGAAAAATAGAAAGATTTGATATGCTTTGTTTGTAAATCTAGGATATTCTTATGGCTTAAAAGTCTATGCAAAACGGAAGATACAAGATAGACTCGATGCAGAAAGGTTATAAGGCAGGCTGGTATTAGAACGACAGGTTTATCGCTTCTAATACTCGCTTCATCTAGCTCCCAAGTTCTGCTGATTCTAATGGTGTCACCTTTCGTAATTCAATCGAAACTGGTTCAGCCTCTGACACTAAATCTATCACAATTTACTCTTTCTCTTAACACATAACCGATTATCAATTACGGGTTCAACCTATGTCATGTCTTTTCTTCGTAACTTACCATCTCTGGGTTTCAGGTAACTGTCCCGCACAACTCTCAACATTTCCGGTTCTTTATGTTTAACTTAAGTTGTATACTCAAAATAATTCAACCTACTACTGCTGCGCCACTCTTATTATTATTCTCCAAGAATTTAGTCACTTTTCTAGGCTGACCAACTATCGTTCTGTCTCACCATTCGGAGGTCTTTAGTCGATCGCTCAGTTGAAAATCACAAGGCTCACAACTCGGTAATGTACTACAATGAATGCTACGTGTTATTTACTATGCAAGGCAGTCGGAAATTTTGATTATCAGTGCGTGATTACCTCTAATCGGAGTATCTGCACTTCCAGCACCATCCACTGTCATAGTGAGCACGCGTCCCTGATGTTGTGCCTCTCCAGCTTCTTGATTCTTCTTCTTTTCTGGACAATTCTAAGACAAATGCCCAGGTTCACCACAGTAATAGCATACACCTAAACCAACCCTGCACGTAGTATTCGGGTGGTACTTTCCACACCTCCTACAAGTTAAATCATTCGGTGGGGTTTGAGCTTGCTTTCCTTTGCCTCTTTCCTGGCTGTTATTATTACCGAATCTCTGGAAGTTATTCTGACCCAAATGTGGTTGTGGGGTGTAACCGCCTCACTTAAAACCTTGTCCTTTAGGGGCGAAGTTCCTTCCCTGATCTCTCCTAACAAAAATTCGTTGATCACTCTTATCTGATGTCGCCTTTCTCAGACAATCCTCAGTAACTCTACTTTTGTTTACCAGTTCCAAAAACACTCTGATCTCCATTGGTGCAACGAAGCTCAGAATATCACTTCGGAGACCTCCCTCATACTTAATACATTTCCACTCAGCAAAATCTTCAGGTGCATCTTGACAAATACGAGAAAAGCAACATAACTCCTCAAACCTGCTAGTATACTCAGCAACAGTCATCTGTCCTTGCTTTAACTGCATCAATTCAAGTTCCTTGGCATTTCTGGCTGAATTAGGAAAGTATTTCTTATAGAACTCTATTCGAAAAACCTCCCAAGGAATCACAGTGCCATCTGGCTGCAGGATACGTCATGTCCCCTGCCACCAATGTTGAGCCTCACCCTGCAGCTGATAAGTTCCAAACTCAACCCATTGCTCCTCAGGAACCTGTTGAGCCTGTAGTGCCCGTTCCATAGCCTGAATCCAATTGTCTGCATCAGTGGGATTTGAGGTTCCCCTAAAAGTCAGAGGGTGAACTTTCAGAAATGTAGCAAGTGTCATGGGACCGTCCTCATCATTATTGTTTCCGTGATTCCCCTGGTTTATCTGATTACCCAGTGCCTCGGCTGTCGCCTGCATAGCCGCAGCCATATTTCCCAGGGCAGCCATGAAGTCTACTGGATCATTCCCTGTCGAGCCAGGAGTAACGGTGCCTATCCTACCTCTACCTCGGCCGCGACCGCGTCCGTGAGTCGACATATGGTCCCTTCACACACCAAACAAGTGATATTAAGTTAATCAGTCTCAATATCGCAAGTCTAATGCTTAAAGTTCCAAATGCATGCTCATGAATGTTTATGCCACATATATCAATCAGATATCCTAATAGCACATACACACACCCAGAGTATGCCCAGAAGCATAATCAGTCTATCCCTCGGGCTCTATAGGAACGAACTGCTCTGATACCATAATGTAACACCCTACCACATAGGGCCTTACGCCTAAGTCGTAAAGCAAAGGTGGCAAGGTATTACGACCTCTAAAAGAAAAGGATATGTACATAGATATAGTTGGATGAAATCATATCTAGGAGCCTTGAAGGATAAGCTAATCAAAAACGATAAACAGGAAATCGTGTCATACTCGCACGGATATTTGTAAAACAGACAGGAAAAATCAAAAGGAAGCTGAAAACATATATACATATCAGAGTTCCAAAACTTAGATAGCAAGCTCCAGACTCGACCTGCAAAGCTAAGGCCGGCCAGAGTATATGATTATATATATACAACCCAAAATAAAAGTCAAAACACAAAGTAAACCCCTGTATCTCCAAGTCGACCTCTAGGAGGGACAAAACACAAAGTGTACATGTGGAGATTCTATAAACATGTATACATAGCCCAAAATCAAAATATGACAGTCAAAAAGGTAGTTCTTCGCTTGTAAGGAGAATACCCAGACGCTCAACGAGGTGTCTCTCGACCTGCATCTGAAAAACAACAACATAGTATGGGACGAGAACCGGAGGTTCTCAGTAAGGTAAAGGTGCCTGCATAGTTAATGTAAAAGGTCTCGGGAGAGCCAGAGGAATTCCTAGAATTTCGACACTCAGAATCATTCTTAAGGAAAATAAACTAAACCAAAAGTTAGGTAAGTTATCAGAGGTAATCTAGTTCGGAATCTAACTTTAACTTAATACTTCACTTTCTGACTCCTCCAGTTCTCCGAATCTCTGGTGGAACAACCCTCATCATTCCTCCGCCAGACAAGGGGCCTCTTAGTTGCATAGACCAACATTACAGACAAGAAAAACACAAATAGAGAAGCATTTACAACAAGTAGAACAAGTAGCAGATAAGCAGAATTTAACAGTAAAGCAAGCTAAGACAATGCACACTCAAATAAAGCAAACAAATACATATGATATATGCCTGTCCTATGGCTGATGAGTCTCATCTGTCGGTTATACAGCCAACCCGACATGTCCTGGTAGTTAACTATTGGACAGTCCCTCTGTGCGTGCATCCCCAAGCTCAATAATATTCAATGGAGTTAAACTCCAAGATCAATATAATATTCCATGGAGTCACATTCCAAGCTCAATAATATAGTATTCCATGGAGACGAACTCCAAGCTCAATAATATAGTATTCCATGGAGACGAACTCCAAGCTCAAATATAATATTCAATATTTATATATATATGCATGCTCATGGGGGAGTTAAAGTGCCCGGTCACATCTTGCGACAGAGGGTCAAGAAATAGTCTCAGATACACAAGCCACATAATAATCTCTTTCCTTTCTTAGAATAACACCTTAAATCAAAACTCTAAATCTTATAGAAACTTTGGCAATATCTCCTTTAAAACTCGAATTTCTTCCACCCTTCAAGGGTCCCAACTATCAAATCAAACACCTCTCAATCCTTCAAATCATTTCCAATAACAAATTATTTCAAAATCAAACAAATACCAATATTAAATCTTTTTCCAAAACCGACCAACTTCAACAGCAAATTATTGACAACAGCTAAACCTCACATTTTATACCATATACACAATCCATCAATTATTCATTCATTTCATTCCTATCTTAAGGTCTTCTAGCCTAAGTTTTCACGTGACATTAAACATTAACTACGAGAAACCAAAACCATACCTTCGTACGGAATCAAAATATTCGAAGCTCCGGAGAAACTTTCTGACTGAGCTATCGAAGAAGAAAATGTCCAGAATCGTCTATGCTTCCTAAAATTTCCGTTTGCCAAACCCAAAGAAAAGATGAGCTATGTCACTGTCAACTTCCACTAATCAAAAATGGTGCCAACATGTAGAAGAAGAGGTTACAAATACTCTTACCGGATTAGATTTTTTATTGGAGTTATGGATTTTAAAAAATCGAAACCGGAAGTTCGGAAGAGTTTACGTTTTCTCTCTTTCTCTCTTCGTTATCCTCTTCCCTCTCTCTTACGATATTCACGTGTATATATATATATACACACACGTAACCTAACGCATAATGATAATAATAATAATATATGTAACCTAATGCAAAGTATAAACCACCTTTTATTTTCTATGCTTTATAATTAATAATAGTAATAATAATACTAGCAATAGTAATGATGGTCATGTAATAATAATAATAAACGTAATAATACTGCTAATTATTTTGTCATAAGGAGTAATTGCTGATTAAGCTCAATAATCTGTTCTTGAGGATTAGGATCAGTAGTTACTGCCCTAGCCTCTTCTTTTATGGAGGACTCACTGCTTGAGTACAGTTGTTGATTTCTAGCAACAATATCTATGAGTTCTTGAGCCTCTTCAATCATCTTTCTCATGTGTATAGATCCACCAGCTGAGTAGTCTAGAGATATTTGAGCTCTTTCTGTAAGCTCATAGTAGAAGATGTCTAACTGTACCCACTCTGAAAACATTTCAGAGGGGCATTTCCTTAGCATCCCTCTGTACCTCTCCCAGGCATTATAAAGAGATTCATGATCCTCTTGTTTAAAGCCTTGGATGTCCAGCCTTAGCTGTGTCATCCTTTTTGGAGGGTAAAATTGATTCAGAAATTTATCTGATAACTATCTCCATGTTTTTATGCTTGCTGTAGGTTGGTTATTTAACCACCTCTTAGCTTGATCTTTTATAGCAAATGGAAATAGTAATAATCTATAGACATCCTGATCCACTTCTTTATCACGTACCGTGTCAGCAATTTGTAAGAACTGTGCCAGAAACTCAGTAGGTTCTTCTTGTGGAAGACCGGAATACTGGCAATTTTGCTACACCATGATAATGAGCTGAGGATTTAGCTCAAAATTGCTTGCTTTGATGGGAGGTATACAGATGCTACTCCCATATGCAGCTGTAATGGGGTTAGCATATGACCCCAGAGTCCTTCTGGACTGTTCATTTCCACTTATTTCCATGATGGAGAAAAGAGAATTGATATGAATTGCAAATAAATTATATTTTTAAATTTTTTTTATTTTATTTAATTAAAAGTAACCGAATAAAATAAAACAAAATAAATGGAAGATAAAATAAAAGTTTCGAAAATTAGAAGAAAATAAAATAAAAGCAAATTGAAAACTAAATTAATTTATTAATTAAAAAGATTTTGGAATCAGCAATCAGAAAGATATGATTGAAAATTATTTTGAAAAGATATGATTGAGAAGATATGATTGTAATTTATTAAAAAAAAGATATGATTGAAGAAATTAAAAAGATTTGATTTTTGAAAAAGATTTGAAAAGATCAATTTTTAAAATTAGAATTTTGACTTGACTAAAAAAAGGATATGATTTTGAAAATCTTTGACTAATTTAATGCAAAATTTCAAAATTTATGAGTAAAATAAGGAAAAGATATTTTTTAATTTTTGAATTTTAACGAGGAAAGAGAAAAACAACAAAATGACACTAAACTTAGAAATTTTAGATCAAAACAAAGAGAACAAACACGAAAACTTTGAATGTCAAGATGAACACCATGAATACTTTGAAGATCAAGATGAACACCAAGAACAAATTTTTGAAAAAATTTTTAAGTAAATAAAAGCACAAGGGACACCAAACTTAAAATTTTTAGAAAATCAAACACAAATTTTTGAAAATTTAAAGGAAAACACAAAGAAGACACCAAACTTAGAATTTTTAAAGATCAAGAAAGAACTAAGAACATGCAAGTTTGATGAGTAAAATATGAAATAAAGGCATGCAATTGACACCAAACTTAAAATATGAAACTAAACTCAAATAAAAGACTCAAATTTTGTGAATTTAAACCAACAAAAATAAATTATTCCTAATCTAAGCAACAAGATAAACCGTCAGTTGTCCAAACTCAAACAATCCCCGGCAACGGCGCCAAAAACTTGGTGCACGAAATTACAATCACACTTTTACAATTCTGCACAACTAACCAGCAAGTGCACTGGGTCGTCCAAGTAATACCTTACGAGAGTAAGGGTCGATCCCACGGAGATTGTCGGCTTGAAACAAGCTATGGTTATCTTGTAACTCTTAGTTAGGATATCAATAATTCTCAGATTTAATTGTAAAAAGTAAAAGAACATGAAATAAATACTTGTTTTGCAGTAATGGAAAACAGATCGAGGTTTTGGAGATGCTCTATCTTCTGAATCTCTGCTTTCCTACTATCTTCTTCTTCATGCACGCAAGGCTCCTTCCATGGCAAGCTGTATGTTGGTGGATCACCGTTGTCAATGGCTACCATCCGTCCTCTCAGTGAAAATGGTCCAAATGCGCTATCACTGCACGGCTAATCATCTGTCGGTTCTCACTCATGCTGGAATAGGATCCATTGATCCTTTTGCGTCTGTTACTACGCCCAGCACTTGCGAGTTTGAAGCTCGTCACAGTCATCCCTTCCCAGATCCTACTCAGAATACTACAGACAAGGTTTAGACTTTCCGGATCTCAGGAATGGCCGCCAATAATTCTGGCCTATACCACGAAGGTACTAATCTTAGATTAGAAACCCAAGAGATATACACTCAAGCTATTGTAGATAGAACGGAGGTGGTTGTCAGGCACGCGTTCATAGGTGAGAATAATGATGAGTGTCACGGATCATCACATTCATTAGGTTGAAGTCCGAGTGAATATCTTAGAATAGAAACAAGCGTGATAGAATGAAAAATAGTAGTAATTGCATTAATTCATCGAGACACAACAGAGCTCCTCACCCCCAACCGTGGGGTTTAGAGACTCATGCCTTCAGAAATACAATATGAAACGTGTAAAGTGTCATGAGGTGTGTAAATACAATAGCAAAAGGTCCTATTTATAGAAAACTAGTAGCCTAGGGTTTACAAAAATGAGTAAATGATGCAGAATCCACTTCCGGGCCCACTTGGTATGTGCTTGGGCTAAGCATTGAAGCTTTCACATGTAGAGACTTTTCTTGGAGTTAAACGCTAGCTTTTGTGCTAGTTTGGGCGTTTAACTCCAGCTTTTATGCCAGTTCTGTCGTTTTGATGCCAGAATTTTTATGCTGACTTGGAATGCCAGTTTGGGCCATCAAATCTCAGGTAAAGTATGAACTATTATATATTGCTGGAAAGCCCAGAATGTCTACTTTTCAACGCAATTGAGATCGCGCCAATTGGGCTTCAGTAGCTCTAGAAAAGCCACTTTGAGTGCTGGGATGTCAGAATCCAACAACATCTACAGTCCTTTTTCAGCCACTGAATCAAATTTTTGCTCAGGTCCCTCAATTTCAGGCAGAAAATACCTGAAATCACAGAAAAACACACAAACTCATAGTAAAGTCTAGAAATATGATTTTTGAATAAAAACTAATAAAAACATAATAAAAATTAACTAAAAATAATGCCAAAAAGCGTATAAATTATCCGCTCATCACTTAGCTTTGGAAGAAACTATACTCTCCAGGCATTTGAAAAGTCCTGTTCTTTGTAAGTCCTGTTCTTATTCCTTTCTTTTATTTCTTTTCCTATTTCACACTTTATGTAAAAGATTTGAAAAGAACTAGGGGACAATTTTTTATACTTCCAAAATAAGGGTTGTTTTCGTAACTAGAGTAAGTGCAATGAGAAGTATTGGAAATTTGTTAATAGGGTTTTGGCTATTCACTTTTGGATTGCCAGGTTATTCCTGGATATAGACATGGTGTTTTGCACAAAATAGATCCAAGATACACATGCCAGAGGGAGTTTGCTTTGAAGCATTTGCCAAATGATCCATATTTCTAGCTGGTAATTGTTTATTTCCTAATGTCAATATTATTTCCTAGGGAAGTTAATGAGCCAACAAATGTTGTAACTAACCTTCCAAATGGTGAATATTTGGAGAAGCATTTTCTCGTGTGATCTTTGTCATTGAAGTTACTGAGTGCCTTGTTGATCGGTTGAGTTTTTCTGTAGCACGATTGGAATTGTTGGTGCTGATTGGAGGCTTCCATGAATTTCCAAAGCTTTTATGTGTCACTGAGGTCTGAAAAAGGATAAATATTTAAACTAGAATAAAAACATTTTGCATAGTTGAAAGAAAATATCAACTACAACATTAATGTTTAATAGATTATGTGGAAATAGTGTAAGATGGTAACTGAGATGGTAAACAGTGTATAGATAATACAAGCTATTGGACTATCGAGTTTATCTCGGTACACAGTTTATAGCATTGTCACAATTCGCAACATTAGAAGTGGAATGGAAATACACCTTTTGGATCTGATTACTTGGCAAGCATGATGCACCATGCCCGTCCTCATTTATTTCGGGTTTAGAGCCACTGCTCTACCTCAGCTTCTTGAAATCATGTCTTATGTTATTCTACTGTAAAATCCAAATTAAATATGTCAACTCAGTAGGCATAGTTAGTTACAAACTAATCAACTTCTTAGGAGAAAAGAGAGGGGTTGCTATTGCCATTGGGAACGAACAACACATGATTGAAAGAACATCTGATAATACTGCTTATATATCAGATCATATTCAGTTCTTACAATTGATTGATTTACATAAGATCTCATATTGGCTTATGCAGTTATGCCTCTAATGAATCAATAATAGTTCAAAGATCATAATAGCAGAAATCTAATAAATTACTCACCTCGGGTGTCCTTTGAAACTGAATTTTCTCAACTTCTTTGTTTTTTATTCCATACACTGTTTCGTCTTTGGTTTTAATTTAAATCTCAGTTTCTGCTACTGTTTTGTCTCTTTCCCCATTTAGATACCATTTGTTATATCTAGTTTCATTAAAATCTAATTTGACTGTCACTGTTTTAGGTGTCAAAAATAAAAGAGGTTGTGCCTCCTATTCTCACCAAGTTAGGCAAGGTAATGTTGTGCTTGTTATCTTTTGATAAACATTTTGATACAAGGTGGTCTATGCTTTGGTAGTTAATGGTCTATTGGTAATCAATAAGCATTCCCATAGAATAATGAATTTAAAGTGCTTTGTTGACCTTTTGGAAACTTCTAATTCAATGGCATCACTCCACCATTCTTGGTAAATTTCATTTCTAAAGTTTCTTAGTTTAAAAGAAAGAGGTAATATAGATTTAAATGATGGAGAGCTGTAGCAACCATGCAGTTCTATTTTTGTTCCATCGTATTTACTTTACTTATTTCTTGCCACACACGATTGATCCTTGAATCTGGATAACACTGGTTCACGTTTTAGTTTTGTTCTAACTGGGTTCTATTTATGCTTTTTCTTATATATATATTGAGTAAACTATCATTTGAATGTTATGCGGTGGGACATTTTGTTGTAGATTTCTGCAATTTAATTGATGAACCATATATAGCTGTACTCTTTGCTATTTTGCTATTAACGTCATTTTCCTTTTATAGTGATTAAATTTGAGATATTCTATGGTGGTAGGTTAAAAACCCCTAGACTCTCCAAGCATTCATCGATCTTAGCTTCTTGCTTCTTTGTAAGTCCTATTCTTATTCCTTTCTTTTATTTCTTTTCCTATTTCACACTTTCAGTCATCGATTTTCCTATTTATTTTCCTATGGTTAAACAAGATTTGAAAAAGTTTTAAAACTTGCGAAGAATATGCATGGACTTACCCGCTGATGAAGAACGCATCACAGGGTGGGTACAATGTCTTTTGGAAACCCTGTTATGTTTATTGGATTTGATGAAATAGAATTCTGTATTTGATTAAAGTTTAATTTAAGTAGCAAGTCTCTGTAATTAAACCCGTGCATATGAGTCGGTTATGGCTGTGTTGTGTTGAATGTGTTAGTTGAATTGATTTATTTTTTTGGTTAATATTATTTTTGGGTGCTATGGAATTATAGAATAGAATAGAACTGATGTTATTAAACTCTGAATTGATTTATTTTTATGTTGTGTTGAAATGAAAAGCTGCATTCCTCTTGAAAGTTGAAACCAAGTTAATACTATTGTTTTAACTCTTTCCTAGAAGTCAATAGGCATTTGGTTTAAATATGCATGTAATGTTGTTACAAAGAATTTGATCCTTGTTACTTAGCTAGCCTAAAATATGTTTTTTTTGTTACTTAAGTTCACAACTATAACAGGTTTTGGGATCACGTTTCTGTGTCTGAAATGGGAAAATCCTTGGTTTTTTAGCTGCTTCCTCTGCTTTTTATTTTATTTTTTTAACCTGTCCTTTTTCTTTCTTTTTCTCTAATGTATGTGTTTTTTGATGCCTCACAAACTTTAATTTCAAGTTTCAGCTTTTTTTCCTTTGGGGAGAGGAGAGAGAGGAGAGAAGAGTAAAGCTTGTTTAGACTAGAATTGAATACCCCTTCTTATTTCTTTTTCATTAAAAAAATGTTTTTGAAGTACTTGGTATTAAATATGCTGCCTTTAAATTAGTTTTTTTTAGCTTCTTTTATAAAGTAAGGAGTGCTGGGACTTCTTAGTTCTACAGTTTTTAAAAAAGCTCACTGCTTTAAACTTACTGAGTTATCTTATAAATGAAGTGAATGCATTTACTGAGTTATCTTACAACTTCATATATTAAATAAATTGCATTAATGAAGTACTGTATCTATCAAGTAGTTGTGCAAGGAAAAATGGTCACTAGAGTACATTTATGGGTCCATATAGTATTTAATGTGAACTAATAATCTTCTTGTGTCAGTGTGTTTTAAAGAGAATTGAATGAAATTTAATGAAACTTTTGCTATTGAATAATATTGAAGTATATTAAATGTCAATGTTTATATAGCCTCTGAATTATTAAAATTTTAATTGTTGTGTTATATTTGAATAAACCTAATTTTATAATTGCATAAATTTCTAGCAATTTTGGTGCAGGAAATATCAGCTTTCTCTCTATCTAATTAATAAGTTCTGCTATTTCTGTGGTACTGCTTTGCTGTTGCTTTGGTACTAATTATCTACTACCGAACTGCTACTCGCTGCCACTGCTACCTCTCTAATTCTGCTTCTGCTGCGCTACTATTTTGGTGCTGTTGTGGTACAGATTAAGACAGTATTTAAGGTTGGCTCATGCGAATTTAAATATATCTATTAATTTGTTATTAATGTTATGCGTACAACTTAAGTGCTTTCCTGAGGCACTCACTTTAGGACCTTCTTTAAGAATTGCTAAAATTTAATTTTCTTTGCTATTTTATGTCCAATGCCTTCAAAATATGCTAGACTCGTAGTTAGTGAGACTAGCAGTAAGGACTTCAAACTAGAAACTTAGCTATCTATTTGAAATATATAGGTTTTCGATGGATGTGTCCAAGGATTGGATGGATACACCACATCGTGAAAAAGAATATCAACTCGGTGTAGAAAAGTTTATACACTTTGCTTTTTCATCACTGGGAATTCCTCAAGGGAAAGACATTCAGTGCCCATGTGCAAAGTGTTGTAATAGACTTTGGTTAAGGAGAGATGTCGTGTATTACCATCTAATATGCAATGGATTCGTAAAAGGTTATAGGCGGTGGTTTAATCATGGGGAATCACTTGTTGCTATGGATGTTGACAGTGACACAGATGAGGAATATAACTGCAATGATAACATTGATGAGTTGTTACGTGATAGATTCAGAGATACTACACAAGTTGATGGACATAACATGGGGCCTAACAAAGGTGCAAAAAAATTTTATAAATTAGTAGATGAGGCAAGAACTATACCCTGGATGTAAAAAAATCACAAGATTATCCTTTACCATCCGTCTTTACTTGTTAAAATGCTTGCATGGTTGGAGTAATACGTCGTTCACTTCTCTCTTAGAATTATTGAAAGAAGGAATGCCACATTTCAATATTTCTACTACTTTTGATAAAACGAAGAATATGGTGAAGAATTTGGGTCTTGACTACCAAAAGATCGATGCATGTCACAATGACTGCATGTTGTATTGGAATAGGCATAAGAATGACTCATCTTGCCATGTCTGTGGAACATCCCGTTATATTGAGCATCATGTAGAAGAGGACGATGCTACCTCATCTAAAAAGCCTCGTAAAGTTGCTGCAAAAACTCTAAGGCATTTCCCCCTGATTCCCAGACTTCAAACGCTTTTTATGTGCACAAAGACGGTTGAAGCTATGTCCTGGCATCATAATGAACGTGTTAAAGATGGGTCATTAAGGCATCCTACCGATGGTGAATCTTGGAAAGCCTTTTGATAGTCGACATGAAAATTTTGCAAAGGAGCCTCGTAATGTGAGACTTGGCTTAGCAAGCAACGGATTCAATCCGTTTCGAACTTTAAGTAGTACACATAGTACATGGCCTGTTGTTCTAATGGTGTATAATATACCCCCTTGGATGAGCAAGAAGCCTGATTATTTTATGCTCTCTTTACTCATTCCTGGCCTACAATCAATGGAAAATAATATTGATGTCTTTCTTCAACCACTAATTGAAGAATTAAAAGAATTGTGGGAGTTAGGTGTCGAAACTTATGATTCCAAAGAGAATAAAACATTCAACATGAGAGCATGTCTTTTATGGACAATTAACGACTTCCCTGCGTATGCTATGTTATCTGGGTAGAGTACAAAAGAAAAATTGGCTTGTTCGTGTTGTAATGATGAGACTTCTTCTATATATCTGAAACATAGCCACAAGACTATTTATATAGATCATCGAAGGTTTTTACCCATGAACCATCCATGGAGACATAATAAAAGATCTTTCAATGGGAAAACTGAACTTAGGTCTCCACCGCAGTTGTTAGATGGAACAACTGTATTTGATATATTGCAAGGGGTAGATAATTCTTTTGGGAAGAAGCAAAGGAGATCAAAGAATGGCATTTCAAATTGGAAAAGCGGTCAATCTTTTTCGATTTACCATATTGGAAGTTCAACATGTTTATACACAACCTTGATGTCATGCACATAGAGAAGAATATAGTTGATAGCATAATTGGAACTCTTTTGGATATTTTTGGAAAGACAAAAGATCATGCAGCTGCGCGTTTTGACCTTAAAGACATGGGTATCAGGAAAAACCTTCAACCAAAAGATACGAATGATGGTAAAAGAACTAAGTTAGCAAAGGCATGCTTCTCAATGACTACAGCAGAGAAAACAATCTTTTGTAGTGTGTTAAAATGGGCAAAATTACCAGACGGCAGCGCTTCCAATATTGCTCGATGTGTGCAGCAAACAGAAAAGAAGATTTCTGGTTACAAGACCCATGATGCTCATTTCATGTTACATTACTTGTTGCAAGTACCGATCAAGAGCATACTTCCTGACCATGTTGCCATCGCTTTAGTTCGATTATGTTCATTTTTTCGCCGGATATGTCAGAAGGTAATTAGCCTACATGAGGTAGTTAACTTAGAAGCAGAGATTGCTGAGACATTATGCCAATTGGAGAGGATTTTTCCTCCAAGATTTTTTGACATAATGGTGTACTTGCCTATCAATTTGGCAAATGAAGTGAGGTTAGGTGGTCCAGTTCAATATCATTAGATGTACCCTGTTGAACGATACATGTGCACACTAAAATCGAATGTTCGTAATAGAAGTCGTCCAGAAGGACCCATTGCCGAAGGATATTTGGCGAATGAGTGTATTAATTTTTGCTCAAGATATTTGCATGAAGATGTCCAGACAAGATTCAACAGAGTCCCTCAAAACAATGATGAGTGTGTTTCTGATGAGCTGCGAACTCCTAGTTTGTTTCCAAGCAAAGGATGTCCTTTGGGTGGAAAAATGGGAGATTTGTTCATGTTAGATGAAAAATCAGAAATACAAGGTCATGCATACATCCTAAACAATTGTGATAAGATCGAAGTCTACATGAGGTATTTTGTTTGATTTATTGTCATTTTGTATACCTCAATCATAACATTTTACCCTACTAACAAATAAGAATATGAATATTTGATCTTCAGAGAGCATGAGGAGGCAATAAATGATAACAATCCACGAAGAACAAAGTGAGAGAAAGCCAAAGACCATAGTCAACAGTTCTCAGAATGGTTTAAAACTCGTGACATGAAAAAGGATGTGCCTGGTTGGGCAAAAGGGTTAGCTAGGGGTCCAAATAGAGTTGCAAAAAGAGGTCCAACCAAGGAGGTCATATCTAACCTCAACCAACTTTTGGGCACAACAGTTAGAAATCCTCATTTTGTGACTTTGCTATATACTAGTTGGCATGGTGTGCCTAAAAACCTCAAAGAGGACATGTGGGATTATGCCAATGTAGGGGTGTTCGTGGTACGGTTTGGTTCAGTTTTGAGAGAAAAGTCATCTGATCCAATCGTTTAATTAAACTGCGGTTCAGTTTGGTTCGGTTTGTTTATCGACACCATCCGAACCAAACCAAACCAATTAAAATCGGTTTGGTTTGGTTTGGTTTTCTCGATTTTTTAAATCAATTCAAAAAAAATACTACCATACTATTTCATAAAGTCACAACATTGAAATCCACAAATCCAAAAACACAATAGCTAACAAAGTCTTGATCTAATAAAATTTAACGACAAAAAGAATTCAAATAATCAATTATTGAGTCAGAAAGAAAATAAGTATAAGATGAACTGGTGTGGTACCTAATTTTTGGTGGTTTAGAGTCATATATACACAGTATATAATTCATGTTAGGAAATATTATATAAGCCCTACCCCTCTCCCTTTGAAAGTAAACGATATACACTCTATTTTCTCCTTCTCTTCCTGAATACAATGATATCCAAGCAAATTTAATTAGCAACCTATGAGTCAAGTGTATCTCTAATATATAACTGCATTAAAAACTTCAAAATAGAGATCTTTATTTAATTGTAAAACAAACTAATTAAATAAAAATTTTATCATAGTTCACTAGTTGAGTGAGGTGCCATTTCGTTGGAGCAGAAAAAACATATGGTCTAGAATTGATGCATAGAGAGAAATCCACTGAACCAGTGAACCACCAATCAGAAGCAATTTCCTTGAAGAATGAATAACAAATAAAACAATGAACACTGAACTAGCAATAAAACAACATCCCACAACAATGAAATCAATGAATCAATAACAAGTAAAATAATAAAACAATAAATTTTCCTAAATAATGAAAAACAAATAAAACAATAAACTGAACCAGCAATAAAACAACAACTAGCAACAATGAAATCAATGAAGCAATAACAAGTAAAACAATAAAACAAATTACTTAATTCATGTATTATTGTTGCAATATCTTTGAAACTAGAACAGGATGGATGGATGTTTTGTTATGCTCAATAGCTGTCTAATCTATATCAAGTACTTATTTGTTCTTATAATTATGCATTATGAGTTTGGATCAAAGAACACCTAAATCACAGTATTATTACTTTTAACAACTACCATATGCAAAAAATGGAAAAGCTTTCTATGTTAATTGTTAAGGACATCCTTTGAGCTTGAACATTGAATAATGAACAATAGAACAATAATTAGAAGCAATTTTAGTAAATTAACAACAAATATATTATACAATGAACAATAATATACTAAACAATGAACATAGAACATAAATTATTCAAATAGAAGCAGAAATTCAAACAAAATAAAATTATTAACAATTACCAGAAATTTAAACAAAAATACACTGAACATAGAACATAATTATTCAAACAAAAGCATAAATTCAAACAAAATTACACTGAACAAAGAACATAAATTATTCAAACAAAAGCATAAATTCAAACAAAATAAAATTATTAACAACTACCAGAAATTCAAATGAAAATTCACTGAACATGAAACAGAAATAATTCAAATTAATACCTGATTTGGATGAGTTAGATCCTTCATATCTAGTGTTTGGTGTTGGGAGGTGCTGGGAGGGGCTGATCTGGCGCTGCTAGGTGGCTGGTCTGACGCTGCTGGGAGGCTTTGCTGTGAGGCGCTGGTTCGCGAGAGTGGGAGGCACTGGTTCGCGGGACTGGGAGTGGGAGGGGCTGGGAGGGGTTGGGGTAATGGGGTTTCTTGGCTGCGCTAGGTTAGGAGAATAGGAGTTAATGAGTTAGGTCATGTTAGGTTATCTGATGGGTTGGGGGTGGGAATGGTTTTTTTATGGTTTTTAGTTGACCGGTTTGGTTTGGTTCGGTTAGGGTTTTCAGTATCAAACCGAAAACCAAACCGAACCGCATAAAAATAGCAAAATATAATTTTTTTGGATTTTTCAGTTTTCGGTTTTCAGTTTTTTCGGTTCGGTTAGGGTTTTTAGTATCAAAATCGAAAACCGAACTGAACCGCATAAAAAATAGCAAAATATAATTTTTTTTATTTTTTCGATTTTTGGTTTATTCGGTTTTCATTTTTTTGGTTCGGTTGGCCGGTTTTGTTCGGTCCGGTTTGGTTTTGAACACCCCTATGCCAATGTATGTAAATATAGCATTATATTGATTCTAAATCTGAATAGTATTGATTAAGAGAAAAGCAATAATTAGAGGACATGTACTGAAAATTATATGTTAAATCTGACTAGTATTAAATCTTTCTTCCTTTGTTAGAATTTACTTTTTGATTTTACATTTTGCTTTATGATTTTGTATATTGCTTCATCAGGGTTTATTGATTTTGCTATATTTTGCTGATTGAATCCATATAATTGCCATAGTTTTTTCCCCCTGGCTAGTTCAGGGCTTAAGATTTTGCACTCTAAATTTAGCTAGTTTAGGCCTTGACATAAATTTAAATTCTGTTAAAATATTCTAATTATTATTTGCATGCAGTTTAATTACAGTTGTCTTGAGATTTAATTTTGATTCTTGTCCTCAATCATTCCCTGTGTGTTCTTTTAGGACTTATGGTTTATTACATTACTACAAAGAATTCATTGATGATGCATAGGAAAAAGGTTCATTACAAATCTGAGCGTTGATTTTGTGTAACGAGTATTTTAAATTAATATTTGATAATAAATCTCTCTACATAAGCACACTTAATCACATTATTAACCTAATTGAGTTATCTGTAGTGATATATAATTGGCAAAGGTTGTAGCACTTTTTGGAGAAAATTAATTAAGTTTTATGTTGATTTTTTTATTTTATTTTATGTCCTGACTGCATTATAACTTGTGAATCCCATTTCCTTTTTGATATTCAATGTTTTGACAAACTGCCATGGTTTATAATCTATTGATACTTCCCTTTTTCATGCTTAATCAGTCTGATTTAGAGATATTTTGGAGCTGACTAAGGCTTTTAACATGAAAGAGACAAAGGAATTAGCTGAAGTTGCTGGTTTTTTTGTTGAAAAGTGGTAGTTAATTACTACACTCACCTAACTATATCAGCTTATAACTCTCGAGAGGTAAAATATCTATATAAAGGTATTGATGCTAATCTCAAATTACACTTATTCTTCTATGTTCTATGGTTTATTTATATAATAAATACAGAGCTCTCATGTGATGGAATCTATCTCTCTAGCTAGAACGAGTTCTTATGGATTTTGTGCTGGGGTTGTAGATTTTCTGTTCTTGGTATTAGATTTCTTTGTTTTCTCTTTTCAAATAGGATATTGTGAAAAGCTTATTTTTGGTTTTATAATGTAACTGTTTAGGATGCAATCATTCCAGTGAAGTTTCTTCTCCGGTTGCTGGGAACTTTCCAGGTTATATGGACTATCAAGTAGGAATGAGATCACAGATCCCTGTTGAGAGAAAATGGGCCCTTGGGATTCAGGTGCAGTGTTTTACTTTGCTATTTAGTAGTATTTACACAACTGGATTCAGTGATATGCAGTTTCTATTTCGCTTGTTTTATTCAACTGATGCCATCAATAAATGAATTAATGATGATTTCTTGTTGTTAGAGGAAATAATAATTTTATAAATGTCTATGATTGTCTAACTGGTTCCAGATCTCTGGTTAGTTTAGTGAATTAGAATTATGGATTAAATGTGTTCCTTATCAAATTCATTGCTTGTTGTCTTTATCGTGTTTAGTTGTTGTCATCAGACGATTGACGGGTTATCTGATATGCAATCTCTTAATGCACATTACTTAGGTTTTTCAATGCGTATATAATTTGGTTTTGTCAAATTCAGAAAAGTTTCTCGTGACATACTAAATTATTGGTAATGTCCTAACCTACTTCAGCATTTAAGTCTTGACTATTAATTGTAGTACTACACTGAGTTATTAACCTTAATCCTATCACACTCTTCAATGTTGTTGTCGTAAATGTGCCTTTCTTTCTTTGATTTTCACATATAAATAGTATGTTAATATTGTTTACCTTTGAAGATTGAAACTCTGAGCGATTTCTAATTTTGTTTGTATCACTGTTGTAGGCCATGCAATTGCTGCAGCTGCAATTGTCTTCCCTCCATCAATCAAAATGGAGAAAGAGGAGGAGGAGCTATTTCAGATCAAAGTGCTATAAATGGAAGAGGAGGAGCTGTTTCAGTTGCTCTTGTCTTCAATCAAAATGTTGCCAAGGTAGAGACAACTTCGGAAACTGCTGCATTCTCCCAAAATTCTGCACTTGTTCTTACCCCAGTTGTCCCAGTGTATGCCCTTGACTATTGTACAAAGTCCTTTTGGAGAAGTGCTTTCTACTGTTTTTGTTGTTAGTATTTCAAATTATATTATATTACTTGCTCAATTTGCAATTCTGATATAGTTAAAGTATAAATAATTATGATTGCTAAAATTTAGTGTTCATTTATTTTAATGCCTTTGTCAAGTTTGTCAATCTTACTGATTAGTATCTGTTTTTTGCTTCACTCCTTATCATGCTTTCAAATTAAGGAATCAAGTTGCATAGGCTTCTATTTTATTTTCTCTATTTTCAGTTTCTATTTGGTGCAAAAGTGCATGGTGTTGCTCTGTATTTGTACAACATTTGTTTTCTGCAATTGATTTTACACTACTAAGTACCTAGAATTCATGACTTTGATTTAAGAACCCTTGTGGTTTGGTAAAAAATGGCACATTTCTTTATGCTATGTGTCCTTTTATTTTGTTTTCAGATAGATAGCAATGAGTATATTTGGTGGAAGGCTAATGCTAGAGAGACAAAGGAAGAACTAATTGATAGAGAGCCTAAGTTCCTGGATTAGTATATTTCTGTTTAAGAACACTTTTGTTGTTAATTGTTTACAATTATATAAATAGCAGTGTATTATAGATGTGCTAAGGAATAACTCTATTCATTTTGTAGAAGCTAATTTAATTTTACTTATTTTTTTATTTTAATATAAGATGTATGAGTATTCAAAATTATAATCATTCTAATACTTTTGGTTCATTATAAATATATTTATTATTTGAAGAATATTATATAGTATTATTGTGTATTTATTTTTATTTTATATTTGACTAATTTGACTAAAAATGCATGATTATATATATATATATATAGAAAATTAAAAAAAAAAACCATAAGGGACCTAAGGCTACACTTATATAGGGTAGCTATATGGTATACAATGTGACTACACTTTACAGGTGATGCAGTAGCGTTGAAAAGCGTAGCTTATTCTGGTAAAAATGGAAGCTAAAAAGCGTAGCCTTTGGTCTTGGACAGCATCACTTGAAAAGCGCACCCTATTCCCAAATGCCAAAAGCGTAGCCCTTGGTGCAGAAAAGTGTAGCCTTTGAGAATAGGCAACGGCCGAATAGGAATCACTCCAAAAAGCGTAGCCGTAGCCCAAAAAGCATAGCCGTAGCCTAAGGCATCATTTTTTTTTACTTTTGGCTACACTTTTCAAGTGTACCTGAATGGGTGTTTTTCTTGTAGTGTTCCCTGCAATTCCTTTGAGAGACGACCCGAGGTTTGAATACTTCGGTTATTATTTTTCTTGGGGTTTGTTACCTGTGACAACCAAATTTTTGCATGAGAGGATTCTTTGTTGGTTTAGAAACTATACTTGCAACGAGAGTTATTTGTGAAATTCTTTACCATAAAAAATCCATTCATCAAAATGGCACCGTTGCCGGGAAATTGCAATGGTGTTATATTATTGGTTATTGTACATATGTTAATATTGTGAATAGTTTGCTCTTTTGATGATTTGCTTGTTTGAGTTAGTAGTTAGATTTTATCTCCTTATTTTTGTGCTTTTTGTTTTTGTTTCTATACTATGAATTCTCATCCCTTTGACTATGAGTTTGTTACAACTATGTTATAGGAAGTGAAGATTACAATGACAATGTGCATCAACGGTGGAACAATCAAAGGTGGGAGGAGCCTCAAGGGATCGATCAACCTTTTTGGCAACAACCTCCTCCGGTTTCTTATAGGTATAATCCAACCCCTAATGCATATCAATTCAATAGCTATAGTGAACCCCCTTGTAGTTACCAACAAGCCTTATCATATGCTTATGAACCTCATCCTCAACATAACCCTCAACCATACTCACAAGCCCCTTTTTACCAAATACCTTCACATGACCCTAATCCTTACTCACCATACCAACAACCATATGAGCCATATGAACCATATATAAAACCACCACCATTCACCTCAACACCTCCAAGAACCACCTCCTCCATACTATTACCAAGATGAACCACCTCCAATGTATGTAAATTTTCACCCACAAGATGAATTCTACTTACCACCATAACCCTCCATGGAAGGATATTCATGTCCATCGATCAAAGAGCAATATGATCTTGCTTATGTTAGAAAGTTGGAGCAAGAATCAAGGGATCACCTCAAGGAATCAATGGATCGGCTTCAAGCAACCATCCGTCAAAAGATAGACTCATGGGATTCATACCCCAAGCAAAACATGTTCAAGGATGATTGTGGAGGAACAACCGTGGAGTGTGTTGTGCAACAAGTGGAAAAATCGGAGAATGTTGAATCGCTACACCCTTACCAAGAAGAACCACCTTCCTATTATGAACCTGATGAGGGAAAAAAGGATTCCACACAAACTCACCGGCAAGTATACCGGGTCGCATCAAGTAGTAAAACTCATAGAAGTGAGGTCGATCCCACAGGGATTGATGGATTGAGCAACTTTAGTATGTTGATGAATTTAGTTAAGCAAATATTTGATGAATTGGGTGAAATTTGATTAACTGAAAATAAATTGCAAGTGAACTAGAGTGTAGAATGAAATTTGACAGAAAAGTAAATTGCAATAAGCTTAAATGGCCGAAACTTAAAGTGCAAGAAATTAAAAGGGCTGAAACTAAAATTGCAAGAAAGGTAAATAGATGAATCTTAAAGTGCAAGAAATTTAAATTGCAGAATATAAATTGCCAGGAAACTGAAATTACATGAATAATAAAAGGATTTGGGTGTTGGGAATTAAAACAGAACTGGAAAATGCAGATTGCAGTAAATCAGAGAACTCTAAAATGAAGAAATTTAAAGGAAGTGATTCATCAAGGGTTGGAGATATTGCAATCCTGCCTGAATCAATTGGATCTCACTCCTTTCTCAATCATATGGTAGATCTATGGCGGATTGAAATTGATTGGATCCCAATTCCTTGGTAATCCAATCACTCTAATCACAATCAATCTTGCCAATTCCTTGATCTAATTGTCATGAGAAGAGGTTAAATGCAAATCTTTTATCCATAAGCCACACTAACTCTCAAGATCTCAATTCCTCCCAAATAGTGTTGATCAAGAGAGTAGTGAAGGATAGAGCTCCAATTCTAATGCAAGTGATTCCCCTTCCGACGCTCACATAAGCATTCACTGAATTAAACCCCCTTTCGGAGTGAATAATCCACAATCAGGATAGAAGATACCCAATTGCTACACAAATGAATAGAGAAAAAGAAGAAATTCATTGATTCATTGGAATTACAATAGAGCTCCTCCCCCTAATGAATTTGGGGTTTAGTTCATCATAGCTCAAGTAAAACCGAAACAGAAAAGAAAAATGATGCAGCAGAAGAAAACAGAAAGAAAACTAACTCAGATCTAAAATTCTAAAGAATTCCTAAAAGAAGAGCTAAAAGAAAAGTAGAAAAGGAAGATCAAAGTAAAAGAAAAAAGGTCCTGATAAAATAAAATTTTGTCCTATTTATACACTTTCTAATTCAGTCACCAAGTATTTGGAGTAGGCTTTTTGGCCTCTGTTGCAGTGGGTCAGGATGGTACTTGGTTGCAGCTTCCAGGCGAACGGAGAATTTTCAAAGTGAGCACAGCGTTCATTCACCCATGCGTATGCGTGCTTCGCGTATGTGCATCCCTTGCATTTTTGCACATCAACGCGTGCGCGTCATATACGCGTGCGCGTCGTCATTGTCTTCAGCCTCAGCCATGCTCGCGCGCCAAATTCACGCGTGCGCGTCCTTGATAGCGTTCGTTTAGTGAGCGCTATGTTCGTGCCATGAACGCTGCCCACGCGTGTGCGTCTGTTGCGTATGCGCGTGGGTGGCAAAATGTCAATTCCAGGCTTCAGGGCCACCCACGCGTTCGCGTGCTTCTTTCCAGATTCTCCATCGACCCGTGCGCATCATGTACGCGTGCACGTCGGTTGCAAAACTTCAATTCCATATTTGAATTTTCCCGAAAACGCTCATTAAGCCAACGTAGCGCTCTCTTTGCAAACGAGCGCCAATTACATCCACACGTACGCGTGGTTCTTCAAAAATTCATCCCTGACGCGTAGGTATCCTGTACGCGTGTGCGTCGCAAGAGAGCACGGAGTTCTCTATTTGAGCGCAGCGTTACTCTGCACTGCCCTTCTTTCTCTTCATTTTTCACCTGAAATCAACCAAACAAGCAATCAAAGTCTCACCAAAATCACAAGGTTTTTGCATCATTCATAATAATCACCTAATTCTTGCATAAATCTCATGATTTTATATAAAGTTAATGATGTTTGATTAAATCAAGATAAACATAAAATTCCACTCTAATCACTTACTTATTGTGCAAGAAAGTGCATAAAACCTAATGAAACAAATGAAAAATACTTGTGAAACTAGCATAAGATGACTTGTCATCACAACACCAAACTTAAATCCTGCTTGTCCCCAAGCAAGCACTAGAACATGAGAAGAAATGAAAGAAAACAGAAAAGCATATATGTCCTTATTTAACAGGTAATTGAATTTGGTTCATAGGGTTTTATGCAAACAAAATGCAGCTCAATTATTAACTTCCGAATGTGAAATGTCTCTTTGAGTGTTAACTAGAGTTGCTGCTATAAGACCTTATTCTCTATTGATCCTTGTTAGATTTTTTTTCTTCTCTTTGCTTCAGAAACTTATTTTTCAATTATAGCTCAATGTTAAGTATTGCAGCAGCTTTTTGGCTTAATTTTTCTCAACACCTCTTCACTACAGACACTTGGCTCACAATTCTTCTTAAGAACATTGATGCTCAACACCTCTTTGGGTTACTAAATGCTTTGTAGTTAGGTTGCTCTTGATGGTGGATTTTCGGTTGGTAATCCCGGATTAGTTAATTCAAGTTACCAAGTTTTAAAATACTCCTCAGAACCTAATAATCCAAGCATATCCTAATAGAATAGCACCACATGCATGTGTCTTAAGGTCCAAGCTATTGGTGTCTAGCTTTTTTATTTGTTTCTTTCATTTTTGTTTGCCAATTCTTGGTTTTTCTTCTTTTCTCTCTTACTATTTCTTTTTTTTCCAAGGATCTTTATTAATTGAAGGTTCATAATAGCTACTAAGTTTACACTACAAGAGACATTCTATCCTGGAGCTTTTATTATTGAGCTTACCGACTAATAAGGCAATTACCACCACAGAACTTTATTTTTATTCCTACCACATTGGACAATCACTTTCTGTTTCAATATTTTCTCTTATTTATGTAGAGGGGAACAAGACATATATTCAAGTAGGATGAGTGATGCACAAGCGAACATTCTGGCTAGATTACTGACTTAAAACAGTAGTGAACTAACAAAATGTAGACAAGGGTAAGCTAATCAGAGAGGGGATACAATCAGACTTCCAACTAAAGCACTCCAAGGCATAAACAGTTGAGTAACAATACAACCTTTTGGCATCTTCTTGCTTAGTCCTTCATCATCCCCTTTGGCTTTCGTGCTTTTCTTGCTGATGATGTATAATCCTTCCAAACAGTTGAGTAATTTTCTGTAATGATAGTGGAAGTTGCTTGTCCCCCAAGCACTTGAAAAATGGTTAACATGCATGAATGTTTGTAGGCTTTTGAGCTTATTTCGGTGTGTGAACACCAAACTTAGCTTCTCGCCCATATTTTTTATGCAGCAGATTAATCACATACATGAAACCTTGTGCTTTTATTAAAGAAAACAGATTATGAACTAGGACTACACAAGTGCTAAGTAGTTTTTCTGATTGTTTGGAGTTACTGATAAATTCTGTAGAGGGTTGTAATGTGTCATTGATGAAATCTGTGGTGGAACACCAAACATAAAACCACACATTCACCCTTAAATTTTTTTGGTGTCCAACACCAAACTTAACTCCTTGCAATACAGATAAATCTACCTAACCTTTTTATTGAAATAGCTAAGAAAGGAAAACTACCTTTGGTTGGGTTGCCTCCCAACAAGCGCTTGTTTATCGTCATTAGCTTGACGTCCTCCTTCTTTGTTCATCCCAACTCATGAACACTCTCTTCTTTGTTCCAAGATCCTCCTAGATAATGCTTAGCTCTGTGACCATTTGCCGTGAATATGTCCTTTGTGGCTTCATTCAGAAGTTCAAGACTTCCATGTGGGAAAACCTTAGTTACCAGATAAGGGCTAGTCCACTTAGACTTGAGTTTTTCAGGAAAAACCTTGAGCCTGGAGTTGTATAATAACACATGTTGCCCCGGCTCAAACTCTTTTCTTGTGATCTTCTTGTCATACCATCTTTTAGCTCTCTCCTTGTATATCTTAGCGCTCTCATAAGCTTCCAATCTGAACTCATCTAGCTCATTAAGTTGTAATAACCTTTTCTCTCCTGCTGCTTGAGAGTCAAGATTGAGGAGCTTGGTGGCCCAATATGCTTTGTGCTCAAGCTCCACAGGAAGGTGATAGGATTTTCCATAGATTAGCTGAAAGGGTGACTTTCCAGTTGGGGTTCTGAATGCTGTTCTATATACCCATAGAGCATCATCCAACTTTCTGGCCCTGTCTTTCCTTGTGATCCCAACTATCTTCTCCAAGATTCTCTTTAGCTCCCTATTTGCCAATTCAGCCTGCCTATTAGTTTGAGGGTGGTATGGTGTGGCCACTTTGTGAATTACTCCATATTTATGGAGTAGTTTCTCCATTTGTTTGTTGCAAAAATGACTGCCACCATCATTAACAAGGCCTTTGGGCACCCCATATCTTGTAAAGATGTATTTCTTAAGGAATTGAAGGACAATTGGTGCATCGCATGTGGTTGTGGCTATAGCCTCCACCCATTTGGAGACATAGTCCACTGCTACCAGAATGAATTTGAAGGAGTAGGATGGAGGAAAGGGGCCCATGAAATCCATACCCCAGAGATCAAACAGCTCCATACTCTAGACATTCACCCACGCGTACGCGTGCTTCGCGCCTGTGCATCCCTTGCATTTTTGCACATTGAACGTGCGCGTCATATACGCGTGCGTGTCGTTGTTGTCTTCAGCCTCAGCCATGCTCGCGCGCCAAATTCACGCGTGCGCATCCTTGATAGCGTTCGTTTAGTGAGCACTACGTTTGCGCCATGAACGCTGCCCACGCGAGTGCGTCTGTTGCGCGTGCGCGTGGTAGCAAAATGTCAATTCCAGGCTTCAGCGCCACCCACGCGTTCCCGTGCTTCCTTCCAGATTCTCCATCGACGTGTGTGCATCATGAACGCGTGTGCGTTGGTTGCAAAACTTCAATTCCAAAATTGAATTTACCCGAAAACGCTCATTAAGCCAACGTAGCGCTCTCTTTGCAAACAAGCGCTAATTACATCCACGCGTACGCGTCCTACGCGTCTTGCACACGTACACGTGGGACTTCAAAAATTCGTCCCTGACGGGTAGGCGTCCTGTACGCGTGCGCGTCGCAAGAGAGCACAACGTTCTCTATTTGAGCACAGCGTTACTCTGTACTGCCCTTCTTTCTCTTCATTTTTCACCTGAAATCAACCAAACAAGCAATCAAGTCTCACCAAAATTACAAAGTTTTTGCATCATTCATAATAATCACCTAATTCTTGCATAAATCTCATGATTTTATATAAAGTTAATGATGTTTGATTGAATCAAGATAAACATAAAATTTTACTCCAATCACTTTCTTATTGTGCAAGAAAGTGCATAAAACCTAATGAAACAAATGAAAAATGCTTGTGAAACTAGCATAAGATAACTTGTCATCAGAACCCTTCCTCCAAAATAATGAACTTTCTTATCCACCCTAATCTCCAACAGATGAAACCCTTAGTCTTCTCCTTCAAAGGCAAGAAGAGATGCAAAGGGAGGTGCTAGAATTCACGGCCACCTTGGACGAGGTGGTACACCGATTAGCCTCCCAATATTTGAGCACTCAAAAAACTCCCATGGCCATATGTGGGGAGTTAAATGAGGAGCATAGCATGAAGGAGAGATCAGAAACTCTGGTGGAAAATGAGGAATGTTGCTTTGTGTCAGAACAATTGAAAGAAGCTATGATTGTTAAAGAAGAGGAAAAATTAGTTGAAGACTTAGGAGATGCGGAACCTCCATGAGAACCTAGAGTGGAAGAAAATGCCTCCAAGAAGATTGAAGTTGATGTTAAGGAGGAAAGTGCACAACCTCCAAAGCATATTCCATAGGAAGAATTGGACGGGATAGATCAAGAATTGAGTTCCCATGGCAATAAAGATTAAGCGTCAAATCCTAGTGGTGAGAATCCTTTGAACTTGAAGAACCTTCTCCCGGTGAATTTGAGAGTATTGTGGAGGTAGATTCCTACCACCCTCCCAAGTATAGTTTGAGTAAGGGAAAAGAGTTACACAAAATTGATGAACAAAGGATTAAAATTAAGAGATCTTGTGAGGAGGTGGAGGTCCTTAGAAAAAGAAGAACGGGAGTTGAATGCGCTTTGTCAAGATCCTTGGAAGCTCCTTTACTTAGGTTGTCATCTTCTCATACACTTCAGTGGGTAAAAGTTATCTCTATTAGCTTTATTGTCCCACTTGAGTACGGTTTGCTTGAAACAGATGGTCAACCTAGGAAACTTTGTGGGATGAAGTATAAGAGAAGGATGTTTCATGGTTGGCGTTGCAAATCAAGGCTCTTTATGGTTGATACTTCAAAGATGAGGTACAAAGGTTTGGCTAGTGCTCAATTAGACGGGTCTAGAAGGAGAGTTAGGCACTTTGTTGAGAATTCATCTTGCTTACCACCCGGATGGATTAATGATGATCAACTTGAAGACGGGTGTAGAAATAAGATTTGGGATCCGGGAATACATGAGGATCAAATTTGGGAGCCCTTAGCTTGTGTGGAACTCCATCAAGGCTTGGTAGTATTAATTTTGAATGATCAAGCTTATTGGAGATTCAAGCATTGGTGGATGTTCAAGGATGGATTCAAGCACAAGCCACCTTGATGAGGAGCTCCCCATAAGTCCAACTTAAGGACAATAAATAAAAGTGCTAGGTAGGAGACACCCCACTATGATAAAATCTTTTCATTTTCACCTTTGTACATATTGGTAATTAGCTTAATTTCATGTTTTATTTGGTTTGTTGAGTTTATTTGGGAGTTTAGTATGTTAAATAAGGTTTTATGGTGTTTTGGTAGCTATTTGAAGGATTGAAATGCTTGGTTTGGTGCAAGAACTTGAAAAAATTTTGAAAAATAGAGCACCAACCGACGCGTACGCGTGATCCCAAGCTTTTCGATCATCCACTCGCACGCGTCACTCACGCGTACGCGTGGATCCAAAATTTTTACCTCCCAGCAAAAAACTAGAGAGTTGTGCCTGAAGTGTGCCAGACTTGTGCCTGAGACACAAGTCAACCCATGAGTACGCGTCAATCCACGCGTACGCGTCACTCTCTGATTTGCCATGCACACGTACGCGTGACCCACGCATACGCGTCGCTTCCATTTCACCATTCACCACGCGCACGCGTCACTCCACGCGTACGCGTGGATAGCCTTCTTTCATCACCTTCTTTTCATCTTTCTTTCCATTTCTTTCCCTCTTCTTTCTTCTCCTCTCTTCTTTCATTCTCTTATCCATCATCCAACACTACCACACACCATTAACCATTAGTTAGTTTAGTTAGTTAACTATTTAGTTAGTTTTATTTTTGTTTAATTTTTGTTTTCTTATTAAGTGTTGGATTATTAGTTCTGTTTACTATTTATTGCTGCTTATTATTAACTGAATGCTAATTTAGCATAACTGTTTTTGATATTCCTTGTTGGATTTTTTATTGAGGTTAGAATTTGTTACTTGGTTTTGAGTTCTTCATGCTTAATTTTGTGAACACCAAGTACATGAGAATTGCCTTTAAGCATGTTAAATCTTTTTGAATTGCATGATTTAGCCACCATGTGATTTGAATCCTTTCCTTTGATTAGGCAATTTCTTGATGGATGATGTGCATTTATCTTACTGCATTGTGTTTCTTGATTATATGCATCCATATATTTTTGGCTTGAATGCTTTCATGCTTCTTCATTGCTTGTTTGGATTTTCTTAACCTATGAGTTTAGAGTATCTCAAGCACACTAGAATGAGTGAAGTGCATGTTCCTCTTTTTTATACTTGTGACAAAGTTTTTTGTTGGTGTGTGTGTTCTAAACTGCGCGTAACTTAGAATGCACACTTACTTTTATTCATGTTACACATTGGGTCACTCATTTCATTCTAGTGATTTTCCTCATTCCAACAATTTATGCTTCCTTGCTTTTGCACTTACTTTTCTTACTATCCTGCTTTCTATTTTCAAGATGAGTCATTATAAGCAAAAATAGAAGTGGGAGAAAGAACACGCAGCACCGGTTGACCCGCCAGCTGAAGGTGGCAATCCGGAGAGTCACCGTACCCCCTTGCTCATCTTTGAATGCACTGAAGACGGTGCAACCTTTTAAGTGTGAAGAGGTCGTCCGACCAGTCGGCGTTTTAGGTGACAAATTTCTAATCCCAACACTTTTGCATTTCATTCTTAGGTCTTCTAGGATTTTTAGTTGCATTTGCTTATTTTTGCATATGTACATAATAAGCTTAGTCAAAATAATGAATTTTTTCTAAGAAATTTATCTATAGGACACCCCAATTGATTTGAGTAAAAATTTTTCAGTGAACTTGTTTGAATTATATCTTGTGGAACATGTTTTGAGCTAAGAACACAAGCTTGTGAGTTTTGAGCCTAATTGTGTGGTTACATTATATAACCACTTTATTTCCTTCTTGTGTGTATTATCCTCTTTCTATGATTGTGATCTTTGATTTGTTTGATTCTTTATGTCCATTATTTTGTGTATACATGTATTTATATGATTGAGGCCATCATTTCATTTAGCTCACTTACCCAAATGGCCTTACCTTTTATCTTCCATCGTTAGCCTACTTTGAGCTTACGATTAACCCACTTGTTCTTAATTTTAGCATATTACAAGCATTTAAGCAAAAAACAATAAATGTCCTTTATTTGGATCTTTGATTAGCTTAGGCTAGTGAGTGTGTATCATTCAAGTATGGGGAAACTTGGGACATTGGTTGGGAAAAGGTGTGTGCTGTATTTTTGTTGAAAATATTGGGAATTGGGTACATACTCATGTGTTAATTAAATGTAAAACCATATGCATTGATGCTTTTGTATATACTATATTGCAAAAAGAAAAAAAAAAGATATATACAAAATAAAGAAAAAAGAGAAATGTATATATATCAAAAGAAAAAAATAGAAAAGGAAAGAAAAAGAAAAGTAATAAAAAGGGGACAAAATGTCCCAAAGCAAAGTTCAATAATAATCAATGCATATGAGTTGTGATAAAAAAAGAGAATGCATGAGTGTGTGAATAAGTGAAGAATGGGTAGTTAGGTTAGCTTTGAAATTGTATAGGTTGTCATAGGTTAGGTGGGAAGTTTAGGTTAATCAAAGATTCAAATTCTAGTCTACTTAGCCATATGCATCCTACCTTGACCCTAGCCCCATTACAACCTATGAATAGACCTCATGATATATGTATATATGCATTGAATAATTGTTGATTGTTAGATGAAAAACAAATCTTAGAAAGCATGATTAGGGGAGAAATGAGTGAATCAACCCTATACACTTGAGCGATTAGAGCGGATACACATCCGGTGAGGGTTCGATTGCTCAATTACATGTTTTCACCTAAAATCATCTCTTTTCTTGCAAGTTTGTTTAATCTTTAATAACTCAATTCAATTGTGGTTTGGCTTGGTTGTTAATACCTTTAGCCCTCATATGCTCATATATGTTTTCTTGGGAATTGATTTATTTTGACCAAGCAATTGCATTCATTTAGATAGTTGCATGTAGGTAGATTGCATTTAGTTAGTTTACATTTCAATAAATGTTGATACCTTTTGTCTCTTTCTTGGTTTAGCATGAGGACATGCTTGGTTTAAGTGTGGGGAGATTTGATGCACCACTATTTCGTGGTACATTTTGTGCTTAATTTAGGTGGATTTCATCCATTATTCCCACATTTATTCAATGAAATAGCATGGTTTCATGATTTTCTCCTAATTTGTGCCTAAGTGTGAAAACATGCTTTTTAGGCCTTTAATTTTCTAATTTTAATTCACCTTTGATTCCACTAGATGCCTTGATGCGTTTGTTGAGTGATTTCAGGTTGAAAAGGCTAGGGATGGATCAAAGGAATGAAGAGAAAAGCATGGAAAGTGGAGAAATCATGGAAAATCAAGGATTTGGGATGCACTCATCGATGCGCACGCGTAGAAGATGCGCACACGTGGAATTTGAAGTCGCATGGCGACGCGTACACGTGACCCACGCGTACGCGTCAATACTCGCATGTGACTTCATTAAAGTGAAAATGCTGGGGGCGATTTCTGGGCTTCCCAGGCCCAAATCCAACTCATTCTTTAGCCTATTATATGAAGAATTCAAGAGGAGTCAAAAGGGGAGGGGATCACATAGTTGAGTTTTATCATGCTTTAGTTAGTTTCTAGAGAGAGAAGCTCTCTCTTCTCTCTAGAATTAGGTTAGATGTAGATTAGGATTTCTTAGATCTAGGTTTAATTCATGCTTTGATTTACTTTTCCTTTTCAATTTCTTGTTCCTCTACCTTTGCTTCTCTAGTTTAGTATTTTAATCTTTGTATTTGTTTACTTTGTTGTTGATGCACTCTTATTTCTTCTATTTTCCTTTTAATGCAATTTATGTTTTGTGTTCCTTTATTGTTGAATTGCTTTATTGTTGTTAATTCCTTGCTTTTGGTAGTTGTAGATTTACTTTTCTTGCAATTCTATCTTGCTTTCCTTTTGTGCCTTCCAAGTGTTTGACAAAATGCTTGGAAGGATGTTAGAGTAGATTTTTGTATTCTTGGCTTGGGATGGTAACTTAGGTGAACTTGAGTTACTAATGTCCAAGTGTTGATAATTAGTGTCCATTGACTCTAGCTTCCACTAAGTTAATTAGTGAGAAGGCAAGGACTTATGGATTAGGATTGGTGTAGCTCATTTGACTTTTCTTTATTCGTTAGAGGATGACTTAATGGGATTAATCCTTGAAATTGTCATGTTGTGGTTAGTGACAAGGATATAGATCCTTGACCATCATTCCTTGCCAGGACCTTTTTATTATCTGAATTTCCATTTACTTTCTTGCAATCTTCATGTTCCTTATTCAAAACCCCAAAAACACTTTACCATAACCAATAACAAGAACACTTCCCTGCAATTCCTTTGAGAGATGACCCGAGGTTTAAATACTTCGGTTATTATTTTTATTAGGGTTTGTTACTTGTGACAACCAAATTTTTGCATGAGAGGATAATTTGTTGGTCTAGAACCTATACTTGCAACGAGAATTCATTTGTGAAATTCTTTGCCAACCAATTTTCCATTCATCATGGATCAAAGGTCCTCTAGTCCTTTGGTCCTCGTCAAAAGCATGGTTCGAAGGTTTCATCGTCGCCGGCATCTATTCTGCACTTCTGCTGTCATCATCGTCGTCGGGCATCTGTTCTACCGCCGTGAACCGTAAACCCCGTAGAATTAGCAAATAATTAAGTAATAAATTAAATTTTAATAAAGGAAATTAGAAGTGTAAATTTTATAGTAAAATAGGATAGAGCTAATTAAAATAAGAATTTTGCCACTAATTTCAAAGAATTTGGTCAAAGATTGGACCAAACGGGCCAAACCAGTCGAACCGGATCCGAACCGGGCCCGTGGGCCCAACCATTTCATTGAACATAATGAGCTAAAGCTCATCTTCTCCCATTCAGCATGCACATTGATGACAAGTCATCCTAGCCTATTTTAGCTAGTCTTTTTCTTTAGTTTTCATTAGGATTATACACTTTCTTGAGCCACAAGCAAGCCAATTGAGTATATTTTCATGTTTCCCTTGATTGAACCAACCATATATGAATTCATGCCATTTCATGAGGTTTTATGCTATATTTGTTGCATATTATGAAAGATTGAATACCTCATGATTTTAAGCATAGCTTTGATAAGTTTGGTTGATTAATGATAGGTGAAAAAAGCTTGGAGAAAGGTTGAAGCAAAGAGGAATGGCTAGGAGTGAAGAGAGGACAATGGAATAAGTGAAATTAAACCGGGATGCATGAAGTTAGCCCCAACGTTAGCCCCCTAACTTGGAGGCTAACGTTGGGCATGAAAATCACTCCCTGGGCTCCTCACGTTTGAGCCAACGTTAGCCCCCTAACTTGGAGGCTAACGTTGGCACATGACATTGCAAGGAAGAGGCCAACGTTAGCTCCAACGTTAGCCCCCTAACTTGGAGGCTAACGTTGGCGCCACTAGCACTAAGCAAGGCCAACGTTAGGGTCAAAGTTAGACCCCTAACGTTGGCACCAACGTCCAAACCAGAGAATTATGCTTGCTGCTATGAAAAGTTAGGGTCAAAGTTAGACCCCTAACTTTGGCCCTAACGTTGGGACCAACTTTGGCTAACTTCAAAACCGGTTCAATTGGTTCACTTCGGTTCTTCTTCAAACTTCAAGAGCAATCAACCAAGGCCTTTTTCAACCCAATTCCACCAAGAACAAAGGCCCAACTCAAGGCATGAAGATCATTTTGGAAAGTGTATAAATAGGATAGAATTCAAGTTATTAAGAACAAATTCTATCCACCCCAGAGAGTCATCAGGCTGAAAACCGAGGTGCAGACATTCACATAATTAGATGCTGAATCCTTGTATGAAGCATGGGAGAGGTACAAAGCCTTAATCAGAAAGTGTCCTCCAGAGATGTTCAATGAATGGGACGTGTTGCAAAATTTCTATGAAGGTCTGACATTGAAATCTCAGGAGGCATTAGATCATTCTGCTAGAGGTTCACTACAACTAATGAAAACTGCTGAGGAAGCTCAGAATCTTGTGGATATGGTGGCCAACAACCAATATTTCTTTGCTCATCAAAGAAGCCGCCAACCATCACAAAGAAGTGGAGTAATGGAGCTAGAAGGAGTGGATTCAATCCTAGCTCAAAACAAGATGATGCAGCAGCAAATTCAACAACAATTTGAGCAAATGGCCAAGAGGATTGATAGTCTCCAAGTTGCAGCAGTCAACACTAACCAACCATCAACCACATGGGGACAGAGTGAAGAAACTCAAGAAGAACAACAACAAGAGCAAGTTCAGTATATGCACAACCAAGGACCAAATGAAGTGTATGGTGATACATACAATCCATCCTGGAAGAACCACCCAAACCTCAGATGGGGAGATAACCATACCCAAAACCAACAACCATGGCAGAGGAACTCAAACCAACACAATCCAAGAAACAACCAAAATCACAACCAGCAGCAGACTAACCAAAACCCCTTCAGAAAACCTCAAAACAACTACCCCAACATCAACCAATACCAATCTAATAACCAATCCACCAACCAAAATGCCTACCATCCACCACCCACATCTCATAACCCACCTCAAGTATCACCTGAAACCCAAAGAATCACTCACTTGGAAGCCATGATAGACAAAATGTTGAAACACCAAGAAATGGTGGCCAAGAATCCGGAAGCCTCTATAAAGAGCCTAGAGAGACAGATGGGGCAACTCTCCAAGCAAGTATCTGTTGAGAGACCTTCAAACTTACTGCCCAGTGACACAATTCCAAATCCCAAGGAAGAATGCAAGGCAATACAATTGAGGAGTGGGAGAACATTGATAAGCAACAATGACACTACAAGGAAGCAAGCAGAGAACATCAAAGAACCAACAGAGGATGAGAATCAAACAAAGGCAGATGAGGATAAGGAGCAAGATGTGATGCCAAACAAAGACACTGAGAAACGCAAAGAGAAGAACAACCAGCCACATAGCTCAAGGGAGGTAGCTCAGGGGCAGCAGCAAATAGGAAAAAGCATCACACCTCCACTGCCTTACCCTCAGAGGTTCAACAAAGAGATTAAAGACAAGCATTTCCACAATTTCCTTGAGATTTTTAAGAAGCTGGAAATCAACATTCCCTTTTCTGAAGCACTTGAGCAAATGCCTCTTTACTCCAAGTTTCTGAAGGATCTCATCAACAAGAAAAGAAGCTGGGATGAGAAAGAAACCATAAAGATTGCTGAGGAATGCAAGGCCTTGATTCAAAAGGGGCTTCCTCCCAAGCTTGAGGACCCAGG
>NC_029787.2:75210975-75233762 GCF_000816755.2 Arachis ipaensis
AAGCATAGCTTTGATAAGTTTGGTTGATTAATGATAGGTGAAGAAAGCTTGGAGAAAGGTTGAAGCAAAGAGGAATGGCTATGAGTGAAGAGAGGACAATGGAATAAAAGAAATTGAACCGGGATGCATGAAGTTAGCCCCAATGTTAGCCCCCTAACTTGGAGGCTAATATTTCAAGCAATTTACATTCCTTGCACTTTAAGATTCCGCAATTTACATTTCTTGCACTCTAAGTTTCTGCCATTTAATTTCTTGTTCTTTAAGATTCAGCAATTTAATTCCCTGCTTTCTTTAATTTCATGCAATTTACATTCTGCAAGTTACAAATCACTCAACCAACACTTGATTCACTTGACTAAATCAACCACTAAACTAAAATTGCTCAATCCTTCAATCCCTGTGGGATCGACCTCACTCCCGTGAGTTTTTATTACTTGATACGACCCGGTACACTTGCCGGTTAGTTTTGTGATGTTTTGTGAGAGATTCGTTTTTCACCAAAATATCTCATCACACATACACTGGGTTTCACCAAAGCAGGGGAAGAACATGTGAAAAGTTCACAAACCCTTGATTTCCATTCAAATCCTTGTAACTTTCGATCCGGAGCTCCGATCGCCGCACTGTTTGTGGCCATGCGATCATAGTGTCAAGCTCTACAAAGCCTAAAACTTTTTAAGGTAAGGAAGCCATGCTTTCTTCCTCAATTTCTTCATTTTCAGTTTCAAAATTTATGACCAAAGGTGTTGAAAATTGTTTAATTTCGGTGTTTAGATTCGAATTGGGTTGGAGGAAACACTTAATCTTGCTTATATGACGCTTGGGTAAGGTGAAAATTCTAGAACCTTAGCTAATTCCTTAATTGAGTATGTTAGGTATTGAATTTTGGGTATGTATGTGTGATATATGTGAATTAGGTTTGTGTATAAATAATTTGGAGCTTGATTGTAACATTGAAAGCTTGGTGGAGTTTGGGAGACATTGCCTTTGGCATTTCAGACATTTGGGGATGAGTTTGGTGCCTTGGTGGTGTCTCAGGTAATACATGAAAATCGGCCAAGGTATGGTTTAGGTTTCTCGTATGTAATATATAATGTTCTGTGAAAACCTTAGGCTAGAAGACTTTAGGTAAGGTTGGAATTATTAAGCATGTTGAATGTTTAGTGCTTGTGATGATGATTGATGATATGAGTTGGGCATGTGTTGGTGATCATGGTTATAGTGGAAATATCAGGCTATATGGTGATTAAGTAATGAATGACAAGTTGATGACATTGATTCATATTTGATAGTATGTTGATTAAAATGAGAAATTAGGTATGAAACTGTGTAATATTGAAGTATGATTGAATGTGGTATGATGTGGGGAATTTAATGCTGAGTTGGTATGCTGTGATATGTTGCTGAGCTAAATACAGGTATAGGAGTTTGGATTTGAGTTTGAATCCTAAAGAAAATTGAGGTTTGAAGTTTTTGTGCAAAAATGATTTTTTGCCAAACTTCGGCAAGCCATAACTTAGCTTTTGGACCCCCAAATTATTTCAAATCTATTTTATATGAAAATTAGGTCCGTGAAGTTTACGCCGTTTGAATAACGGATGAAAAATGTTTTAAAACAAAAAAGTTATGCGCATCAGATGTTCGAAGGGAAAATCTAAAAATTTTGCAGAATTTAGCATTTTTGCTGTTATACATAGCTTGCGTACACGACCTCTACACGCGACACGACCAACCTATTCGGGTTGGGCATCTCGTGTATGTGAGTAGGGCGTTTGCGGACGTGAGCAGTGACTTTTTAAGGGTTGCGTATGCGACCACCTGCACGCGACACGACCAACCTATTCAGGTTGAGTATCTCGCGTACGTGAGCAAGGTGCTTGCGTACGCGAGCATCGTACAACGCACACCCACGTGCGTGGCCCGCGTGCACGCGTAGCCCCTATTTCAACAAATCTAGATTTTGTATTTTAAAGCCTAATTTCAAACTTCTAAGCCTTTATTTTCATTCTTTTAACCTTAAATCTTATTGGTAAGCCTAGTAATAAGATACAACAACAACAACAAAGTCTTGTCCCACTAGGTGAGGTCGGCTACATGAATCAAACGACGCCATTGTGCTTTGTCATGTATCATGTCTATAGAGAGACCGTTTACATGTAGATCTCGTTTTACCACCTCATGGATGGTCTTCTTAGGTCTTCCTCTGCCTTTCACCCCTTGTCCATCTTTTATCTCATCCACCTTCCTGACTGGGTGTTCTATCGGTCTTCTTCTCACATGTCCAAACCACCTAAGACGCGATTTAACAATCTTTTTCACAATGGGTGCTATTCCAACTTTCTCCCTTATATCTTAGTTCCTTATTTTATCCGATCGCGTATGACCACTCATCCATCTCAACATCTTCATCTCTGCCACACTCAGCTTATGTTTGTGCTCCCCTTTGGCCACCCAACAATCTGTACCATAAAGCATAGCCGGTCTTATAGCAATGCGATAGAATTTACCTTTATGTTTTAAAGGAACTTTTTTGTCGCATATAAAACCAGATGCACTTCGCCATTTTGACCAACCTGCTTGGATCCTATGATTTACATCATGTTCAATCTCTCCATTTTCCTGTATGATGCACCCAAGATACTTAAAACTTTTAACTTTTCATAGGATGTTTTCTCCAATCTTCACCTCTATATTAGGGTTTTCCCTTCTCAGACTGAACTTAGATTCCATATATTCCGTCTTGCTACGGCTTATGCGCAGACCATACACTTCTAGATCTTCTCTCTATAAGTCCAACTTCTTATTTAGGTCTTCCTTTGACTCTTCCATAAGGACGATATCATTGGCAAAAAGTATGCACCATGGCATAGGTTCTTAGATGTGCTCTGTGAGTACTTCCAAGACTAATATGAAAAGGTATGGACTTAAGGATGATCCCTGGTGTAATCCTATACCAATAGGAAATTCCTCTGTCACACCACCTTGAGTCTTCACACTAGTTGTGGCCCCATCATACATGTCTTTAATTGCACGAATATATAAGATCCTTACTCTCCTCTTTTCTAAAACCTTCCATAAGACCTCCCTTGGTACCCTATCGTACACTTTTTCCAAATCAATAAACACCATATGTAGATCCATTTTATTACTACGATACCTCTCCATCATCCTTCTTAACAGGTATATCGCTTCGGAGGTGGATCTGCCTGGCATAAATCCAAATAGGTTCTCTATTACTTGTGTCTCTTTTCCCAGCCTCTGTTCTATCACCCTTTCCCATAACTTCATAGTAGGACTTATGAGCTTGATTCCTCTATAGTTTTTGCAACTTTGTATATCCCCCTTATTCTTGTAGATAGGTACCAAGGTGCTCTTTCTCCACTCATCAGGCATCTTCTTTGACCTTAAAAGCTCTTATTAAAAAGCTTGGTTAACCAGTTGATGCCTTTTCCTCCAAGGCCCTTCCAAACCTCAATCGGGATATTATCAGGTCCTACTGCCCTGCCATTTTTCATCTGCTTTAGAGCCTCTTTTACCTCGAACTCTCGAATTCTTCGATAGTAGTCAAATTTTGATCTTCTTCCCTTGTGCATAACCGACCAAGCCTTGGAAAAGTCTTTTGTCCTTAATTAAATAATTCGTAGAAGTAGCTCTTCCACCTTTCATTAATCTTCTCCTCTTGAGGCAACACCTCTCCATCCTTATCCCTTATGCACTTAACCTGATCCAAATCTCTCGTTCTTCTTTCATGGTTCTTTGCGATTCTATATATACCTTTTTCTCCTTCTTACATGCCCAAAGACTGGTAAAGACCCTCATATGCTCTTGTTCTTGCTTTACTTACAACCATTTTTGTCTCTTTCTTGGCCGCCCTATATTTTTTCCAATTATCTGCATTTCAGCATAAAGACCACTCTTTAAAGCACTCCCTTTTTACCTTTATATTTTTTTGTACACTCGCATTCCACCACCAGGACTCAAGTCTCTTGGTCCTATTCCTTTAGATTCACCAAAGCTTTCTTTAGCTATTCTTCTAATAACATCTGCCATCTCCCTCCACATCTCTTCCGTGCTTCCATTCCCATCCCACTTTGCCTCTTCTCCTACTCGTATTAGGAAGCTTCTTTGTTCCTCATCTTTCATCCGCCACCACCTTGTCCTTGGGTTCTTCGTATGATGACTTTTCCTCAACTTTTGCTCAACGTGAAAATCCATGACGAGCACCCTATGTTGTGTTGTCAAACTCTCTCCTGGGATAATTTTACAATTAATGCAAAATTTCTGGTCGACTTTCCTCAACAAGAAGAATTTGATTGAGAGCTTGTCATGACACTCTTATAGGTTATAAGATGTTCATCTCTCTTTTTTAAACATGTATTTGCGATGAGAAGGTCAAAGGTTGAGAAAAAGTCTAAAATAGTTTTACCCTCAGCATTGATCACCCCGGAACCATGGCCTCCGTGAATACTTCCATACCCAGTCACTTCTCGTCCAACATGGCCATTTAAATATCCTCCTAAGAAAATCTTATCTCCCGAAGGTATGTGATAAACCACTATTTTATGGTTTATCTTGTGCTTAATTGAGTGGCTTTTATCAAGTATTTGCACACTTATTCATACTAATTGCATGTTTTACATTTTTCTTCCTGATTTTTGTGCTATGATTGAAAACATGTTTCTTTGGTCTTAATTTGCTAATATTAATCCTCTCTTATTACCATTAGATGCCTTGATATTTTTTTTAAGTAATTTCAGAGTTTATAGGGCAGGAATGACTTAGAGGATGGAAAGGAAGCATGCAAAAGTGGAAGGAATGCAAGAAGCTGAAGGAACTGCTAAGCTATCCAGCCTGACCTCTTTGCACTCAAACGGTCATAACTTGATCTACATAGGTCCAAATGATGCGGTTCCAGTTGTGTTGGAAAGCTAACGTCCGGGGCTTCCAGTTGTGCATTGATAAGTTATGTTTATTTTTCTATTTGCCTCCAAAAAAAATCCAAAAATATTCAATAAATAAGTAAATAAATAAGGGGACAAAATTACCCCAACGCTAAGTTAAGTTAAGGAAAACATCAATGCATATGTGATAAAAAATAAAAGAAAGTATGTGTATGTTAGGTGAGAACTTAGGTTAGTCAAAGATTCATATTTTAGCTCACTTGGCCATACATATATCCTCACCTTTACCTTAGCCCTATTACAACCATGAAAAGACCTCATGATGTTTGCATTGGTATACTAAATTTTTGTTGATTGGTTAGATGAAGAACAAAGTTTAGAAAGCATGATTAGAGAAGAGTAGAGTGAATTACCCTATACACTTGAGAGATTAGAGTGCACATACACTACCAGTGAGGGTTCAATGCTTGATTCTATGATCCTTGCTTTCAAGAGCTATCTTCTTACAAGTTTGCTTGTACTTTATTTTGTGATTTGAATTAGTGAAATTCAGTTCATATTTGTTCTTAAAAGATTTATTTACTTCTAACCAAGTAGGTAGAAATATTTTGCATTTAGTTGCATTCATATGTTGCATTTCATATATTTTACCATTCCTCTTCACTCTCTTATAGCTTCTCTTGAGCTTAGCATGAGGACATGCTAATGTTTAAGTGTGGGGAGGTTGATAAACCACTATTTTATGGTTTATCTTGTGCTTAATTGAGTGGTTCTTATAAAGTCTTTGCACACTTATTCATACTAATCGCATGTTTTATATTTTCCTTCCTGATAATTGTGCTATGATTGAAAACATGTTTCTTTGGTCTTAATTTGCTAATATTAATCCTCTCTTATTACCATTAGATGCCTTGATATGTTTGTTAAGTGATTTCAGAGTTTACAGGGATGGAATGGCTTAGAGGATGGAAAGGAAGCATGCAAAAGTGGAAGGAATGCAAGAAGCTGAAGGAACTGCTAAGCTGTCTAGCCTGACCTCTTTAAACTCAAACGGTCATAACTTGAGATACAGAGGTCCAAATGATGCGGTTACAGTTGTGTTGAAAAGCTAACGTTTGGGACTTCAATTTGATATATAATTTGTAATAGTGGCCATACAGATAGGCAACGCGAATGCGTGCTCCACGCGGACGTGTCGCAGTGACAAAAATGAGCGTGGCAGATTTCGCCCCCAGCAATTTCTGGGCTGTTTCTGGCCCAGTTTTTGGCCCAGAAAACATAGATTAGTGGCTATAAAGCAGAGAAATCCATTCATTCATGAGAGGACTTGGATATTCACATAATTTTAGGTTTTAGATGTAGTTTTCTAGAGAGAAAGGTTCTCTCCTCTCTCTTAGGATTAGGATTAGGATTTAGGATTTCTGTTATGTTTAAGCTATGATCTCTTCAATCACAGGTTCAATGTTCCTTTAAATTATTTTCTACTTTTATTTATTTTATTACTTTAATTGTTATTTATCTTTTTGAATTGGCTTATGAACTTTTCCATGTTAGATTTGAATATTCTATTTAATATTATTTGAGGTATTTCAGATTAATAATTGTTTTATTCTATTTATGATTGCTTCCAATTCAAATTAGATTTATTTTCCCTTTTGGCCTTGGTTAAGTGATTGGTAAAACTTGAGTTATCAAACTCAGCTGTTGATTGAAATTGGAATTCTTTGCTGATTAATTTATTCTTCCATAACTCTAGTCTTTCCATAGGAGTTGACTGGGATCAGAGGATCAAATCAATTTATCCACTTGACTCTCATTTGTTTAGCAAGGGTTAATTAAAGTGGGAGCAGAATCCAATTCTCATCACACCTGATAAGGATAACTAGGATAGGACCTCAATTACTCATACATTGTCAAGAGATTTTTCTAATTATTGATTTATTTTTCTTGTCATTTTATTTACTTGTTCCTTATTTCAAAAACCCAAAAATATATCTTTTTACATAACCAATAATAAATCATACCTCCATGCAATTCCTTGAGAAGACGACCCGAGGTTTAAATACTTCGGTTATTAATTTTATTGGGTTTTGTAACTTGTGACAACCAAACTTTTGTACGAAAGGAATTCTTGTCGGTCTAGAAGCTATACTACCAACGCGATAATAAGGCACCTCTATCTACAAGCGTCAGTTGTAGCAACCCGTCCACTTGTACATCTCAGCATGCACCGAGGACGGTGCAATCTTTAAGTGTGGGGAGGTCGATACCGACTTCCATGGGTTAGTTATTTCCTTTTCAACACCAATGTCTTATTTTCTTTATTAGTTCATTGTTGCATTTACATGTTTGATTGCATGTTTATTTGATTTTGTGCATATTTTACCACTTGGTTGAAGTAATATTTTCTTTTTCAAGAAATTTTTATAGTATTTCACTAATTTAAATTGAAAATTTTTGTGTTAAACTTGTTTGAAGATTGTAAATTGGAATATGAATTATAGCTAAGAACACACAACTCGTGAGATTTTGAGCTTATTTATATGGTTACATTGTTTAACCATAAATATTTTATTCTTGTGTGTTCCCTTCTCTATGATTGCAAAATTTACTTTGTTCCATTCTATATGTCCACTATTTAGTGTATTTACATGCTTGCATATGATTGAGGCCATTACTTGTTTAGCTCACTTATCCCAAATAAGCCTACCCTTTCAATTACCTTTGTTAGCCACTTTGAGCCTTGTAAATCCCATTTGTTCTATATTTTACCACATTACTAGCCTTAAGCGGAAAAACAATTAAAATCCCAATTGAATCTTTGGTTAGCTTAAGATAGAAATTGTGTAACAATTAAGTGTGGGAAAACCGTGGGAACATGGGTTAATAAGGGAATGTGTTATGTTTTTACTTTGATAAAATATTGGGAATTTGGGTACCTACTCATGTGAGACCAGAAAAATTAAAAATCCATGTGCATTGATAAGTTATGTTTATTTTTCTATTTGCCTCCAAAAAAAAATCCAAAAATATTCAATAAATAAGTAAATAAATAAGGGGACAAAATTACCCCAACGCTAAGTTAAGTTAAGGAAAAGATCAATGCATATGTGATAAAAATTAAAAGAAAGGTTGATGCATGAGTATGAGATGAAAAAAATGGGAATTTTGGGTAACTAGGCATGATTTTAGAGTTACATAAAGAGCATGTGTATGTTAGGTGAGAACTTAGGTTAGTCAAAGAATCATATTTTAGCTCACTTGGCCATACATATATCCTCACCCTTACCTTAGCCCCATTACAACCATGAAAAGACTTCATGATGTTTGTATTGGTATACTAAATTTTTTTTGATTGGTTATATGAAGAACAAAGTTTAGAAAGCATGATTAGAGAATAGTAGAGTGAATTACCCTATACACTTGAGAGATTAGAGTGCACATACACTACCAGTGAGGGTTCAATGCTTGATTTTATGATCCCTGCTTTCATGAGCTATCTTCTTACAAGTTTGCTTGTACTTTATTTTGTGATTTGAATTAGTGAAATCCAGTTCATATTTGTTCTTAAAAGATTTATTTACTTCTAACTAAGTAGGTAGAAATATTTTGCATTTAGTGGCATTCATAGGTTGCATTTCATACATTTTACCATTCCTCTTCACTCTCTTATAGCTTCTCCTGAGCTTAGCATGAGGACATGCTAATGTTTAAGTGTGGGGAGGTTGGTAAACCACTATTTTATGGTTTATCTTGTGTTTAATTGAGTGGTTTTTATCAAGTCTTTGTACACTTATTCATACTAATCGCATGTTTTATATTTTCCTTCCTGATTTTTGTGCTATGATTTAAAACATGTTTCTTTGGTCTTAATTTGCTAATATTAATCCTCTCTTATTACCATTAGATGCCTTGATATGTTTATTAAGTGATATTAGAATTTATAGGGCAGGAATGGCTTAGAGGATGGAAAGGAAGCATGCAAAAGTGGAAGGAATGCAAGAAGCTGAAGGAACTGCTAAGTTGTCTAGCCTGACCTCTTTGCACTCAAACGGTCATAACTTGAGATACAGAAGTTCAAATGATGCGGTTCTTGTTGTGTTAGAAAGCTAACGTCGAGGGCTTCGATTTGATATATAATTTGCTTTAGTGGCCGTACATCTTCGTGACACAAACGCGTGCCCCACACGGACGCGTCACAGTGACGAAAATCAGCGTGGCAGATTTTGCCCAGCGATTTCTGGGCTGTTTCTGGCCCAATTTTCGGCCCAGAAAACACATATTAGAGGCTATAAAGTAGAGGAATCCATTCATTCATGAGAGGACTTGGATATTCACATAATTTTAGGTTTTAGATGTAGTTTTCTAGAGAGAGAGGCTCTCTCCTCTCTCTTAGGATTAGGATTAGGATTTAGGATTTCTATTATGTTTAAGCTATGATCTCTTCAATCACAGGTTCAATGTTCCTTTAACTTATTTTCTACTTTTATTTATTTCATTTCTTTAATTGTTATTTATCTTTCCGAATTGGCTTATGAACTTTTCCATGTTAGATTTGAATATTCTATTTAATATTATTTGAGGTATTTCAGATTAATAATTGTTTTATTCTATTTATGATTGCTTCCAATTCAAATTAGATTTATTTTCCCTTTTGGCCTTGGTTAAGTGATTGGTAACACTTGAGTTATCAAACTCAGCTGTTGATTGAAATTGGAATTCTTTGCTGATTAATTTGTACTCCAATAACTCTAGTCTTTCCATAGGAGTTGACTGGGATCTGAGGATCAAATCAATTTGTCCACTTGACTCTTCTTTGTTTAGCAAGGGTTAATTAAAGTGGGAGCAGAATCCAATTCTCAATACACCTGATAAGGATAACTAGGATAGGACCTCAATTTCTCATACATTGCCAAGAGATTTTTCTAATTATTGATTTATTTTTCTTGTCATTTAATTTACTTGTTCCTTATTTCAAAATCCCAAAATTATATCTTTTTACATAATCAATAATAAATCATACCTCCCTGCAATTCCTTGAGAAGATGACCCGAGGTTTAAATACTTCGGTTATCAATTTTATTGGGTTTGCTTAAGTGACAATTCTAGATCGCACGAGAGTTCCGATCGTCAATATGTCTTGAACCAAACTCTCTTGATCCTTCCAAAACCTTATCTTGTGTTGTTCGTCCGAACCCACTTGCGGTGCATAGGCGCTAATCACATGAAAACCACCTCCCTCCACCACAAGTTTGATAGAGATGATCCGATCTCCCACCCTCTTGACATCCACTACGTCCTTCTTCCACTGCTTATCCACAATAACACCAACCCCATTCCTATTCTTCACCTTTCCTGTATACCAAAGTTTGAAACTAGAAGTATCCAATTCCTTCACCTTCACACCAACCCATTTTGTTTCTTGTAGGCACATAATGTTAATTTTCCTCTTTGTCATGGTGTCCACCACCTCCATGGACTTTCTTATTAGAGTGCCTATGTTCCATGTCCCAAATCTCAACCTTCTGTCACTCCGACCTTTACCTTTTACTTTGTGAACTAGCTTATTTACCCTCGTCCGTTCACAAAAATGCAGGAACCCTTGCTCATTTAACACTACATCCGAGCACCGATGCAGTGGCTCTTGCTCATTTGACACTGTACTCGAGCCATACAGCACATTACTTTCGGGCAACGACCTAGCTTTAGCGCAATAATGTCTTTGATTCATGTCATGGGGATTCGACTATATTTTTATGTTGGTTTTCAAAGACCTAACACAACCCTCCTCCTTTGCTCCTTTATATGGGCTTGGGACTGGCTATGTACCGTAAATGTAACAAAGGCGGAGTTAAGCCTAGTAATAAGATGAAGTTAGAAAATGGAGGTAACTTGGTGGTGAAGTAAGGTATGAATATGCTATGTTTACAAATGATTATGATTGATTATTGGCTTATGAACTCAATTATCTGAGATACGAGTTTCCCTAGGTAAAGTATTGTGGCTTGCCACCACGCATTCCAGGTTGAGACTCGATACTCTATTAACTCTGCGTCGTAAGGTGACCGGGCACTTTGAAATTCCCAGGAAGGTTAACCCCCATTGAGTAAAGTTTTATATATATGTATGAATTATGAATGATAAGAGAAAAAGCTATGCATAGACTCATGGGGATGCGCAACGGGGGATAGTCCAGGGTTTAGCAGCCGGACTTATCGGGTTGGCCTGATAACCGATAAATGAAACTCATCAGTCATAGGAAAGGCATACATCATGTGCATATTGTTTGCTTTACTTGTTTGTGCATTAATTGAGAATACTTAAGTGAATTATTATGTTAATTATTATGTTTGCAAATTGCAATACTTGTATACTAGCTGTGTTTGCCCTTGTTTTCTTGTTTGTCTATGCGGTATCACTAGTGTTTGAGGATTGGAGGAAAGGTGGGGAAGTTAGGGAGTTTAATATAGTTTAAGATTTGGTTAAGTTAGAATCTTAGAAGACCACCCGTTTATGGTTTCTATTTTCGTACTTTAAGCTTTACAATCTGAATGTCGACATTCTAGGATTGCCTCTGGCATTCCCAGGACCTTATATCTTATGTGCGTGACACCTTTACCATGCTGAAAATCTCTGGTTCTCATCCCATACTATATTGTTGTTTTTTTCAGATGCAGGTTGAGAGGCACCTCGGTAGGCGTCTGGAGCTTCTGCAGCGAAGTGGATTCATTTTGGGGTTTTACTTTTGGTCTTTTGTTATATGTGTATAGACTCTCCTCATATATATACTTGTTTTATTTTGTACCTCTTAGAGGTTTATGGAGAACTAGCATTTTATATATGTATTTTAGACTTTCGGCTATGTATATATGTATGTAAATATTCTCCGGCCAGCCTTAGCTTCGCAGGCTGAATTAGGAGCTTGTTATTTTCTATTCTTGATCCTCTATTCCTACTCTTTTGTTTAATTATGCTTATGAACTTTAGTTTTCTTCGCACACAAGTAATCTTGTTTCTGGAGCATTGTGCTTTTTATTTCGCGTTTTTTGCTTTATCCGTTTTTCAAGGCTCCTCGTATACTACATCCTTTTCAATATATATATAATTTTGGAGGTCGTACTACTAAACCATCTCTGTTTTACGGCTTAAGCGTAAAACCCTGTGTGGTAGGGTGTTACACGAACTCTAGCTTTCTGTGCTCTCTGCCGCAGTGAGTTCTTGGGTTTTTGTTTTCCAATTAATTTTTTTATTCGGTGAATTAACTGTATGAATTGGGTTCTTGAGTTCTTGGGTTTTTGTTCTTTTTAATTAACTTTTATTCAACGAGGAATTTAATCTAGATTTGAGTTCAGATGCAGAGTTCTTCTTCTGCTTTTCAATTTTTTTATTTTGTTAATTATATGGATTAATCATTTTGCAATTCTGAATTTTACTGAATATAAATTTGATATAAGTTCAACTTTGGAACTTTGGATTTTGAATTTCGCTATATAAGTTCAATTCTGCTATATTGACCTAACAAGCCTAAGAGAGGAAAATTGGTATTTTCCATCTAATAGCTTTTCAGAAAATTTTGGTGAATTAACCGTATGAATTGCTAAATTTAATTATATTGAATGCTGTATGAATTGTATGAATTGATATAATCGTCTGGATTTTGAATTGCTGTCATTCTGAATTTTGCTATAGTTGTTGTCATTCTGACTTTACATATTATATTTAACTTAGATGGAACAACTATAAATTGATCAACAACCACAAGATAATACCATCCAAGAATCTCAAATAGGTTCCTCTCGAGAAAAATCTGAACCGGCTTGGGAATATTTCACTGTGAAGTATGACAAAAATCAATTCAAAATGTCCAGTTTGTTGCTTTGACTTTGGGGTATTTTGTTAGACATTTTTTATCTTAGGCATGTTTAATTTATTTGTTTTTAGGAACTAAATTGTAAGTGACATAATCTTTCGGGTACTAAGTTGGTGGTTTATCCTTATTTTTTTTATTATCTAGCATTTGGTCCTCGAAATATTAGTTTGCTATAAAAATGGTCTTCATTTTGTGTGGAAAAGTCAAGTAGAACCAATCTTTTGAAGACTAAGGTGTAATTCTCAATCTTTGAAGGATCATTTTTATAAAAAAAAACTAATTTTTGTAATAGTTTACTCATTTAATGTGTGTATTGGAATGTATATGCAATCAAAAGAGCTTATTTGAAGACAACCTTTCATTCACATAAGCAGTTTCTGTAGTATTTGATTACTAAGCATTTAATTGATAGTCATTTTCCATTCATATTAGCTCAAAAGCCTATAAAAGCATTAATGTTGTTTGTTCATGAGATTTTTACTCTATATTTAATTAAACCGATTCAACTACGATTCAATTTAGGTTGAACCATTGAACTAGTTACTCGAACGGTTTGATGACCAGTCTGGTTGTCGCAACCTTGCTATTAACACTCTCATTTTCCAACTACTTTTATCATTGCCGCCATCACCATCCCCAAAATTGGGGTTTTTATGTAATTTTTCAGTATTTGAATAATTTTATCTTACGGAACCCATCTTTTATGGTACAACTTTAATTTCTTTTTTTCAAGGATAAATTTATCAGCATTTAAAACTTTCGTTGGTAGAAATAGTAGTTTACTCGTCCATCCTCTTTCTTATTTGGGAATAAATCACAAATCTCCTTTACCTCATCTTGGAACAAATTGCAAGCCTTCTCTCCAACGATTTTGTAAACACTCTAATGTTGTAGCCTACCTAATTTTCCTTGCTCCTGACAACAACCATTATAGAAATTTCATCGTGGAAGAAGATGAAGAAACAGAAATAGTAAGAGAAAAATAAATTGATGTAGGGGAAGAGAGGAGGACGGCAGCAAAGGGAACCACAACCGCCTTGTCACTATTGAAAGGTTAGAGAGAGAAGACATAATTGTAAGACCCCAAATTTTTGAAAATTAAATAATAAGTTATTTATGATTTATTATGTTTACAAAAGATGATATTTTTCGAGATTTTTGTATAAGCTGGACAATTTCTTATTTATGATTTAAATCTTTAGTAATTGAAAATTAATGAGAATTTTATATGTTTCAATTTGAATATTGAGATTTTGAACTTTGTTTTATGAATGACAAGAAAAAGATTTAGAATAGAAAATCAGACTCTAATCTTAAAGATTTTGGCCCTAGGTTGGGCCAACGGACCAAAACTACAAAACAAGCCTATGTTTGGCCCAAGCCCATACATATATAACCCCACACTTAATGAAATCTCAGCCACCCCCTTCATTCTTGAGAGAGAGAGAAAAGTTGGAGAGAAGAGGAGAGAGTGAGCCATAGATTTTACTATTCATCATCATCTTAATTGCTCATAAATTTTGCTCCGAAGTTTCGATTGATGTACTATTTGCGGCCATGCTCGCTCTCGACTCCCTCTTCATTTCTATATAACTTTTATAGTGAGTAATCTCAAGAACTCATCTCTAATTCTCAGTTTGCTTCAAATTTTGAGTTTGGGTTTGATGAGCGGATATTTTATACGCTTTTTGGGGTTAATTTCATATAGTTTTTAGTATGTTTTAGTTAGTTTTTAGTTTATTTTCATTAGTTTCTAGGCAAAATTCATATTTCTGGACTTTACTATGAGTTTGTATGTTTTTCTGTAATTCCAGGTATTTTCTGACTGAAATTGAGGGAGCTGAGCAAAAATCTGATTCGGCTGAAAAAGGATTGCTGATGTTGTTGGATTCTGACCTCTCTGCACTCGGAAAGGAATTTCTGGAGCTGCAGGAGTCCAAAGTTCTGTTTTCCATTCAAACATTCGTGTTCCTATCTAAGATATCCATTCGCACTTCAATATGAATGTGATGAACGTGACAATCATCATCATTCCTCCACAAACGCGTGCCTGACAATCACTTACATTCCACTGTAGAATGAATGAATATCTCTTAGATCTCTTAATCGGATTCTTCGTGGTATAAGCTAGATTGATGGCAGCATTCAAGAGAATCCGGAAAGTCTAAACCTTGTCTGTGGTATTCCGAGTAGGATTCAGGGATTGAATGACTGTGACGAACTTCAAACTCACGAGTGCTGGGCATAGTGACAGACGCAAAAGGATAGTAAATCCTATTCCGGTACGATTGAGAACCTGCAGATGATTAGCCGTGCGGTGACAGCGCACCTGGACCCTTTTCACTGGAAGGATGGATGGTAGTCATTGACAACGGTGATCCACCAACACATAGCTTAACATAGGAGGACATGCGTGCGTGAATCAGAAACAGAGGAAAGCAAAATTTCAGAAGACAAAGCATCTCCAAAAGTCCAACATATTCTCCATCATTGCATACAAATATAATTTGTGTTCTGCCCTTTTATTCCTTGCAATCAAATTTGGTAAGTGAATTATTTTATTGTTTTCCTGACTAAGAGCTACAAGATAACCATAGATTGCTTCAAGCCAACAATCTCCGTGGGATCGACCCTTACTCACGTAAGGTATTACTTGGACGACCCAGTGCACTTGCTAGTTAGTTGTGCGAATTTATGAAGAACTGTGAATTCCAATTTCGTGCACCAAGTTTTTGGTGCCGTTGCCGGGGATTGTTTGAGTTTGGACAACTGACGGTTTATTTTGTTGCTTAGATTAGGAAAAATTTTTCTTTTAGGTTTAGAGTCTTTTATTATTTATACCTTGTTAAAACACTTTAAATTTATAGCTCAATTAGCTAGAGCGTGGTGCTTATGTTCTTAGTAATTGGCTATCCTATTTTTAAAATCTTTTTCAAAAATAATTTTTCTTTGAATAAATCTTGTGCCACACTTTAAGTTTGGTATTTTCTTGTTGATTTTTCTTTGTTTTTCGAAAATTTTAGTTTGGTTTTCTAAAAATTTTAAGTTTGGTGTTCTTTCTTCATGTTCTTGTGCTCTTGTGAGTCTTCAAAGTGTTCTTGAGTTTTCCTTGTGTCTTGATCTTAAAATTTTTAAGTTTGGTGTTCCTTGGTGTTTTCCCTCCAAAATTTTCGAAAACAAGGAGCATTAGATCTAAAAAATTTTAAATCTTGTGCTATCTTATTGTTTTTCTATCTCCTCTTTAAATTCAAAAATATCTTCTCTCTCTATTTTAAAGCAAATTTTTGAAATTTACCTTTAAAATTCATATTTTTATTTCAAAATTTAAAACCTTTTTCAAAAATCATCATATCCTTTTCAAAATTTCCTAACCACTCTCTCTCTCCTCATTTTTTTTTGAAAATCTTCACCAATTTTTATTTATTTTAATTTATTTTGTTTTCGAAATAAATAAATAATTAAATAAATAAAAATATTTTTCTTCTATTTTACATCAACTCCCTTTCTCCATCATGGACCTAAGCGGAAATGAACAGTTCAGGAGGACTCTGGGGTCATATGGGAGCAGTATCTGCATACCCTCCATTGGAGTCAATAGCTTTGAGTTGAATCCTCAGCTCATTATCATGGTGCAGCAAAGTTGCCAGTATTTCGGTCTTCCACAGGAAGAACCTACAGAGTTTCTGGCACAGTTTTTACAGATTGCTGACACAGTACATGATAAAGAAGTAGATCAGGATGTCTACAGATTATTACTGTTTCCATTTGCTGTAAAAGACCAAGCTAAGAGGTGGTTAAATAACCAACCTAAGGCCAGCATAAGGACATGGAAACAGCTGACAGAAAAATACCTGAATCAATACTTTCCTCCAAAACGGATGACACAGCTAAGGCTGGACATCCAAGGCTTTAAACAAGGAGATAATGAATCTCTTTATGATGCCTGGGAGAGATACAAAGAGATTCTAAGAATGGGTACAGTTAGAATGGACATCCAAGGCTTTAAACAAGGAAATGTTTTCAGAATGGGTACAGTTAGACATCTTCTATTATGCGCTAAAACGCCAGAAATTTGGTGGAAGGCTGGCGCTGAACGCCCAGACCATGCTCAGGACTGGCGTTCAACGCCAGAAACAAGCAAGGATCTGGCGTTGAACGCCCAAAATAAGCACAGTTCTAGCGTTCAGACGCTAGGAACAGATGAGGAGCTGGCGTCTAACGTCACTCCAGCTTCTAACTCTGGCACTCAATTGCCAGTGAGGGATCAGACACACACAAGTGCTGATGACAACCCATCTAAAAAGGCTTCTTCAACCACTTCTGTAGGAAATAAACCTACAGCAACTAAGGTTGAGAAATATAAAGCCAAGATACCTTATCCTCAAAAACTCCGCCAAGAGGAGCAGGATAAGCAATTTGCTCGCTTTGTAGATTATCTCAGGACTCTTGAAATAAAGATTTCATTTGCAGAGGCACTTGAGCAAATACCTTCTTATGCCAAGTTCATGAAAGAGATCTTGAGTCATAAGAACGATTGGAGAGAAACTGAAAGAGTTCTCCTCACTAAAGAATGCAGTGCAGTCATTCTGAAAAGCTTTCCTGAAAAGCTTAAAGACCCTGGGAGTTTTCTGATACCATGCACATTATAAGGTAATTGCACCAAGACAGCTTTATGTGATCTTGGGGCAAGCATCAACCTAATACCTGCATCCACTATCAGAAAGCTTGGTTTAACTGAAGAACTTAAACCAACCCGGATATGTCTCCAACTTGCTGATGGCTCCATTAAATACCCATCAGGCGTGATTGAAGACATGATTGTCAGAGTTGGGCCATTCGCCTTTCCCACTGACTTTGTAGTGTTGGAAATGGAGGAGCACAAGAGTGCTACTCTCATTCTAGGAAGACCATTCCTAGCAACTGGACGAACTCTCATTGATGTCCAACAGGGGGAAATAACCCTGAGAGTCAATGAGGATGAGTTTAAGTTGAATGCTGTTGATAAATTAGAAGTCCTATCCTAGTTATCCTTTTCAATTGTGATGAGATTTGTTCATTGCTACCACTTAGTTAACCCTTACTAATTAAAGGAAAGTCAAGTGGATGAATCATTTTGATTTCTCAAGTCCTAATCAACTCCTAAAGGAATGACTAGCTTTGGAGGCTTTCAAACCAATTAGCAATCTCTCCAATCATCAATCAACAAAGGAATTAGATAACTCAAGTGTCACTAATTACTCTACCTAGGCCAAGAGGAACAAAATCTACACTAAAATCCAACCAAGCATTTCATCAAACACTTGGAAGGCACAAAATAAAAGTATAGTAAATCAACAACAAGAATGAAGTCTAACAACAATTATTGAAAGGGATTAACAACAACAATCAAGGAAATCACAATTATCATGAATTACCTCAAATTGCATTATTGAAAGAAAACCAAGGAACAACAATATATCCAAAACAAAATGAAGGTTGGCTTGGTGTTGCCCGCATCCATAACCCAAGAAGCCTCCGGTATCCCAATCACGCGCCGAAGCGCCTCATAATCAAAAGTCATGGTGTGGATAGCTATCTCAGCCTGATGATGGGCACACTAGTCATGTGGAATGTGTCGGCAATGTAGTGCCTCTCCAATGGTGGCCTCGGTGAGCAGAATCTCTCTACCCCTCACCTGAACCAAATCCAAGGTCGGACGGAAGAAGTTGCAGTAAAATTCCTTCACCCAAGAGATATTGATGTCACCCAAGTCCCGGTCAACAAAATCAATACCTAACTCAAGGATCCGACCATTAATGCGCCGTCTCACATCATTAGGTAGGAGCAACTTCTTCTCAATATTCAGCTTCGTGGTTCGATATCTAGAGAACTGAAGCTCACAGTAGAGATTGGGGAATCTGTCAGGATTGGTAGAAGGCAACTGCTGATTCTCTTTGTCCTCGTCCTGCAATGGATTCCGAGCATAGTTCTTGTAGATGGAAGGAATGGAGGGGGTAGAATGTTTTCTTTTCTTGGAGGCGGTGGCGACGGCTTTGCCTTTATCCGACATCCTGAAAAAAAAATGATAGAATATAAAAAACATGTAGCGAGTAACAAAGAAGACATGTTCAGGATATCATTATCAAAGAGCAATCATGATGTCGCACTGAATATGTAAAAGTGCACAAGTAAGCAAAAGTGACTGAACCAAAACCGTAATCCTCATTAAAGGTAACACCTCATATGCAAAAGGCACTAATATCATCATAGTCATGAAAGAATTGTTAAAGAGGGTTAAATGTGAGTGTAAGTAAAATGGCGAAAGAAATTAGTGGGTTAGAAAAGTGGATTAGTGATATGATGATATATCGGCTCAATTGAACGAGAAATTGCGGTTCATCTGCACGGTGATTGTGCAAATCCGGGAAGTCAAAAGGGAAACGGAAATTTGCCCCAAAAAAATCAAAATGAACTAATTTCCTTGAAAATCGGGCAGCATTCCGGCTTAAAATTAGACGTTCCCGGATAGCGGAATAGCACAAACAGCAAGAAAGCAGCATCAATTAAGCACACCAGCAGTGGTACAGCATTCAGGCAGCAAGAAGTGCATAAAAAACAGTCCAAAACTAGCATACAACATACAAACAGACAAACAGCAGAGGGATGGGGGAAGAAGAAGATGGAGGTTGAGAGGGGTGGTTTTGCGCGACTGCGCAGTGTGCCTCGCGAGGTAGGGTTATCCTGATTTTTGACTTGGCGCGTACGCGCACCTTGCGCGTCCGCGTCCATTGAGAGAATCGTGGATCCTACGCGCGCGCGTACAGCGCGCTTAGGCGAGGGTGAGCGAAATAGGGAAGGGCGCGTGCGCGTACCGTGCGCGCACGCGTGCATGGAGTTGGGCTAGGGGCTTAGAGTTGGCCCAACCCAGGCCTAACTCTCTTGAGAATGGCCTGAAGGTTGCGCTACTAGACCTGCGCGCACGCGGCAAGTACGCGTCCGCGGGCATTGAGGGGAATGGAGAACTACGCGTGAGCGTACAGTGCGCGCACGCGTACATGAGAATGGGCCTTAGGCTTAGAATGGGCCTGGGGTACGCCCAACTCCCTGGTCCATGGCCTAGTTTGGTGGCACCGCGCAAGGACGCGTGCGCGGCAAGTGCGCGTCCGCGTGCATTGACGAATTCGTGAAATGGCGCGCTGGTGCGATGCGCGCGCTCGCGCAGATGGGGTTGGGCCTGGGGCCTAGAGCCAGCCCAGAAATGGCTTGACTCTCTGGAATTTGACCCAAGCAGTTGCAGCAGCAGATCGGCGCGGACGCGGCAGATGCGCGTCCGCGTTAAACCAGTGGTTCAACCACAGAGGAGGCTAAATCCAGCCATGAAGGAAGTGGTGCAGAAAGAGGTCACCAAATTACTGGAGACTGGGATTATTTATCCTATTTCTGATAGCCCCTGGGTGAGCCCTGTTCAAGTTGTCCCCTAAAAGGGAGGCATGACAGTGGTTCATAATGAAAAGAATGATCTGGTTCCCACAAGAACAGTTACAGGGTGGCGCATGTGTATTGACTATAGAAAGCTCAATACAGCCACCAGAAAGGATCATTTTCTTTTACCATTCATAGACCAGATGCTAGAAAGACTGGCAGGTCATGATTATTACTGCTTTTTGGATGGCTACTCAGGCTATAACCAGATTGCAGTAGATCCCCAGGATCAAGAGAAAACAGCATTCACATGTCCATCTGGAGTGTTTGCTTATAGAAGGATGCCGTTTGGGCTGTGTAATGCGCCTGCAACCTTCCAGAGATGCATGCTCTCTATTTTCTCTGATATGGTGGAAAAATTTCTGGAAGTCTTCATGGATGACTTCTCAGTATATGGAGACTCATTCAGCTCCTGTCTTGATCACCTGAAACTAGTTCTGAAAAGATGCCAAGAGACCAACTTCTTTTTAAACTGGGAAAATGTCACTTTATGGTGACTGAAGGGATTGTCCTTGGGCATAAAATTTCAAACAAGGGAATAGAGGTGGATCAAGCAAAAATAGAGGTAATTGAAAAATTACCACCACCTGCCAATGTTAAGGTAATCAGAAGCTTTCTGGGGCATGCAGGATTTTATAGGAGGTTTATAAAGGATTTTTCAAAAATTGCAAAATCTTTGAGCAATCTGCTAGCTGATGACATCAGAAGATTCTATTGTTTAACTCTAGACTCAGGCTATTCCCCGGGAAACTGAAATCCCGGTGGAGGGGACCATATGTGATTACAAGTGTATCACCATATGGTTATGTAGAACTTCAAGATATTGATTCTGATAAGAAGTTCATTGTTAATGGACAGAGAATCAAGCACTATCTTGAAGGCAATATTGAGCAAGAGTGCTCAAGACTGAAGCTAAATTAAAAGCTCAGCAAGGTCCAGCTAAAGACAATAAAGAAGTGCTTGCTGGGAGGCAACCCAGCCATGGGGCATCACTTCCTCTTATTTTGCCCTATTCTTGATTTTATTTGTTTATATAAAGTTCATTAATACTAAGGTAAAGAGTCAATTGTATAAGTTTACAGGGTTACAGAAGGATTCTGCACACAAAACAGAGAAAAAGAGCTCATTGGCAAGAAAACGCCAGTAAAAGTCTGTTTTGGGCGTTCAACGCCCAAAAGAAGCATCCACTGGGTGTTGAATGCCAGTAAGGATAGCCATCTGGGCGTTAAACACCAGAAAGAAGCATCTTCTGGGCGTTGAACGCTAGAAAGAAGCTCCTTCTGGGCGTTTAACGCCAGATTTACAGCGTCCTGGGCGTTCAGAAAAACGCCCAGTGACAAAGGAGTTCCTGGCATTCAACGCCAGAAAGAAGCAACAGCTGGGTGTTGAACGCCTAGGAGAAGCAGCAGTTGGGCGTTGAATGCCCAAAACATGCAGCGTTTGGGTGTTCAAACGCCAGGATGGTGGGGAGGAGGCAAATTCGTTTTTTCTTCATATTTTTCATTTTAATCTTAATTTTCATGTTTCAATTCATGATTTCTTGCATAAACATGTTACAAACCCTGATTTCTAAAATCCCTAATTTCTGAAAACCCTTCTTTAAAAATATTAAATGTATCTTAATCCATAAGCACAAATCCTTTTTTTCAATCCAATTCAACTCTTTTTCAAAATTTTCAAAACAAATCTATCTCTTTTCATTCAAAAATCTTTTCAAGTAATCAATATCTTTTTCAAATCTCTATATTATCTTTTTCAAAAATCCAATTTTATTTTTTTCAAATATCTTTCATATCTTTTCAATTTTAAATTATATCTTTTCTTATCATACTTATTTTTTTTAAAATCATATCTTCTATCTTATCTTTCTCCCTATTTTCGAAAACCCCCCTCCCTTTTAAAAACCCATTTGGCCTCCTTCCTCTCATCCACAATCCTACACTAGCTCTCCTTCTATCCCTCTCCTTTCTTTTCTTTTGCTTGAGGACAAGCAAACCTCTAAGTTTGGTGTGTTTATCCGTGATCACTAAACCATACCCACTAAGATCATGGCTCCTAAAGGAAAATAACCCACTCCAAGAGGCAAGAAAGAGAGTGTTCCAAAACCACTTTGGAATCAAGGGAAGTTCTTAACTAAAGAACATTCAGACCATTATTACAAAATAATGGGTCTAAGATCAGTGATCCCGGAAGTTAGATTCGATCTGAAAGAAGACGAATATCCAGAGATCCAGGAGCAAATTCGAATCAGGAACTGGGAGATCTTAGCTAATCCTGAAACGNTGGGAATAACTGAGTATATCTCAGTTGAGCGGCCAATCACAAAGCATCAATGGAAAAACAACAAGCACAGGATGACCCCATCAAGAAGAGAACACAGGAAATTCTCCCAGAAATCCCTCAATCTGAATACTGAGAGTATCTTGAAACATCTATTACCAAGATTCAAGAAGCTATGGAACAAATAAAGAAAGAACAGAAGGAACAAAGTAGCATTCTTTGCTATTTGCTTAAAGAACAGGAGGAGCAAGGGCGTGATTTAAGGGAATTAAAGT
>NC_029787.2:75233960-75254637 GCF_000816755.2 Arachis ipaensis
TTAAATATGTTGGCTCTTGAAAGAATGGATGAACATGAGACATGTTATTGATAATCTGAAAAATCATAAAAATGATTCTTGAAGCAAGAAAAAGCAGTGAATACAAAAAGCTTGCAGAAAAAAAAATAGAGAAAGAAAAAGAAAAAGCAAGCAGAAAAAGCCAAAGCTCTTAAAACCAAAAGGCAAGAGCAAAAAGCCAATAGCCCTTAAAACCAAAAGGCAAGGGTAAAAAGGATCCAAGGCTTTGAGCATCAGTGGATAGGAGGGCCTAAAGGAATAAAATCCTGGCCAAAGCGGCTAAACCAAGTTGTCCCTAACCATGTGCTTGTGGCGTGAAGGTGTCAAGTGAAAACTTGAGACTGAGCGGTTAAAGTCAAGGTCCAAAGCAAAAAGAAGAGTGTGCTTAAGAACTCTGGACACCTCTAATTGGGGACTTTAGCAAAGCTGAGTCACAATCTGAAAAGGTTCATCCAATTATGTGTCTGTGGCATTTATGTATCCGGTGGTAATACTGGAAAACAAAGTGCTTAAGGCCACGGCCAAGACTCATAAAGTAGCTGTGTTCAAGAATCATCATACTGAAATAGGAGAATCAATAACACTATCTATATTCTAAGTTCCTATAGATGCCAATCACTCTGAGCTTCAATGGATAAAGTGAGATGCCAAAACTATTCGGAAGCAAAAAGCTACTAGTCCTGCTCATCTAATTAGAATCTGAGCTTCACTCAAAAACTCTGAGATATTATTGCTTCTTGACTTATTAGTAGTCTATTTTATTTATCTAGTTCCTTGGGGACAAGCAACAGTTTAAGTTTGGTGTTGTGATGAGCGGATATTTTATACGCTTTTTGGGGTTAATTTCATATAGTTTTTAGTATGTTTTAGTTAGTTTTTAGTTTATTTTCATTAGTTTCTAGGCAAAATTCATATTTCTGGACTTTACTATGAGTTTGTGTGTTTTACTATAATTTCAGGTATTTTCTGGCTGAAATTGAGGGAGCTGAGCAAAAATCTGATTCGGCTGAAAAAGGACTGCTGATGCTGTTGGATTCTGACCTCTCTGCACTCGGAATGGAATTTCTGGAGCTACGGGAGTCCAAATGGCGCGCTTCCAATTGCGTTGGAAAGTAGACATCCAGGGCTTTCCAGCAATATATAATAGTCCATACTTTTCTCAAGGATAGACGACGTAAACTGGCGTTCAACGCCAGTTCCATGTTGCAGTCTGGTGTCCAGCGCCAGAAACAAGTTACAAGTTGGAGTTCAACGCCAGAAATAGGTTACAACCTGGCATTGAACGCCCAAAACAGCCCATGCACGTGAGAAGCTTAAGTCTCAGCCCCAGCACATACCAAGTGGGCCCCAGAAGTGGATTTCTGCACCATCTATCATAGTTTACTCATTTTCTGTAAACCTAGGTTACTAGTTTAGTATTTAAAAAACCTTTAGAGATTTATTTTGTATCTCATGACATTTTAGATCTAAACTTTGTACCTTTTGATGGCATGAGTCTCGAAACTCCATTGTTGGGGGTGAGGAGCTCTGCTGTATCTCGATGAACTAATGCAAGTATTTCTGTTTTCCATTCAAACATGCGTGTTCCTATCTAAGATATCCATTCGCACTTCAATATGAATGTGATGAATGTGACAATCATCATCATTCCTCCACGAACACGTGCCTGACAACCACTTACGTTCCCTTGTAGAATGAATGCATATCTCTTAGATCTCTTAATCGGAATCTTCGTGGTATAAGCTAGATTGATGGCAGCATTCAAAAGAATCCGGAAAGTCTAAACCTTGCTGTGGTATTCCGAGTAGGATTCAGGGATTGAATGACTGTGACGAACTTCAAACTCGTGAGTGCTGGGCGTAGTGACAGACGCAAAGGAGATAGTAAATCCTATTCCGGTACGATTGAGAACCTGCAGATGATTAGTCGTGCGGTGACAGCGCACTTGGACCCTTTTCACTGGAAGGATGGATGGTAGCCATTGACAACGGTGATCCACCAACACATAGCTTGCCATAGGAGGACATGCGTGCGTGAATCAGAAACAGGGGAAAGCAGAATTTCAGAAGACAAAGCATCTCCAAAACTCCAACATATTCTCCATCATTGCATACAAGTATAATTTGTGTTCTGCCCTTTTATTCCTTGCAATCAAATTTGATAAGTGAATTATTTTATTGTTTTCCTGACTAAGAGCTACAAGATAACCATAGATTGCTTCAAGCCAACAATCTCCGTGGGATCGACCCTTACTCACGTAAGGTATTACTTGGATGACCCAGTGCACTTGCTGGTTAGTTGTCCGAATTTGTGAAGAACTGTGAATTCCAATTTCGTGCACTAGGGTTTGAGATATTGAAGGAATGGTATTTTGATATTTTGGAGAGGATTAATGTTGCGTCCTAGCAGAATTTTTGTCCAAAGTTCCGTTAGAAAAGGTAAGAGGATGTTCTTCCGTTAATTTCTCCCATTATATGTGAAACCCTATATTAAAATGTATAAAACTTAGTGTTATTAGATTAAATTAAGTTAATTGGGAGATTGGTTTGGCGTGTGGAGCTTTAGTTGAGGTTCGGGTTGGATTGTGAAGGAAATTCAAAGGGATGAAAACCGCCATTAACAAGGTAGGGATTTTTCTTGAAACCATTTTATTACCAAGAATTGTTATGAATCAATATGGATATGAAAATTATATTTTTAGGTGATCAAGTGAGTTTGATGAATTGGTAAGTTTGATTATTGTGGTGATTAATTGATATAGATATATGTATGTGTTTGTGTTCATAATTATAATAGTTTAGTTTAATTTTCAATTATGATTATTGATGTGAGAGTTTGGGCCTAAGGCCGTGATAGGGTAAAGTATCCTTATTTGGTAAGTTATGGTAAGTTAGATAATTTTCACGTTGTGATTAGTTGTTAAATTATATGGTTGGATTGAATAATTGGATTATTGGTATTTGGTTTGTTGATGAAAACTTTGGTAATTGGATTGATTGTATTGGAATTATTTGATTTGGTGTTGAATGAGTAGGAATTGATTAACAAGTGTTTATAATGATTAGAAATGACCTGGGATGGTTTGAGAATTGAATTGGATTGAGGAATTAGTAGAAATGCACAATTGGATAAAATGGGTAAAAATATATTTTTGACTAATTTTGACGGGTCATAAGTTGGCGTTCAGAGCATGAAATTGAGTGAAATTAATCTTAAATTAAATCAAGTTAAAAGATTTTCACAACAGTCTAAGAATAAGTGAAAAATAAATTTTGTACCAAAAGTTATGAGTTTTGGGAAATTGGAGTTTAGAACTAAATTCTATAGAAGTTGCAGAAAGTTAAGGTCATGCGTACATAAGGGTGGCAAAGTGGACCGCCCCGTCCCGCCTAGGCCCGCGCCATAAAACGGTGCAAGCCGATATTCCCCGTCAACAAAGGTGGGTTCAAAATACTAGCCCGCTTGATTTTTTTTTTGAAAAATACAATTCATTAAAATTAATAAAGAAGTAATAATTAAAGTATCAACTACAAATAAAAAATAGTCAAATTATAATATAATTTTTTACTATCCTTTTTAAAATTTTTAACTTCAATAAATATTGTTCAAAATAATATTTGTCAACAGAACCATCTTTATTTTAAAAAATAAGTCACATAATTTGAGCATATATACGAAAATGTAAAATAAAATAAAGTTAATAACTAAAAGAAGAATAAAAACAAAAAATAAAAAAAGTGTTTGAAAATTATATAATTATTAATTTTGTAGCACTAATCACTCTTTTATTTAATAAAAAAAGAAAAATAAAAATCTTCGGCTCGGCGGACCGGCCCGCCCCGCCCGGCCAAAACCCACCAATTTGGCGGTACGGATTTGACAGATTTTTTAATTTGGCGGGCTCCAAATCCTAGCTCGATCCGCCTTTTTAGCGGGTCGGTCCGACGGGTTCAACCCGTTTTGCCACCCCTATTAAAGACCTACTGTCTAAATTAGGAATGAGTGCGGCAAGTGTTATACCTACTCCTATGATCTTCTCTTTGCAGTTACTGTCTACAGGTTCAAAACAATTTGAGTATCCAAAACTCTTCAGATCTGTGGTAGATACATTGTAATATGTTACCATCACTAGGCCTGACCTGAGTTTTGCTGTAAGAAAGGTTTCTCAATTCATGCACAGCCCTTTACTTGCTCACTGGAAGGCTGTGAAGAGAATTTTAAGATACCTTCAAGGAACACAAGAACATGGTTTACTCTTATATAAATGCAATGACTATAGGTTATATGGTTTTTTTTATTCTGACTGGGCGGACCGGCCTACCCCGCCCGCCAAAACCCACGAATTTAGCGGTTTTTTTTTTCATTTGGCGAGTTCCAAATCTTAGTCCGATTCGGCCTTTTTAGTGTGTTCGGTGAGTCGGCCTGACGGGTTCAACCCGTTTTTCCACTCTTATGCGTACGCATGACATACTTTACTGAACTGAACTTTTTTGTGCGTATTCCACGCGTACGCACAAAAGTGGATTCGTGCGTATGCACGCCGACTGCCCTATTTTTCAGAAAATGTTGATTTTAACTTTTTAGCCTATCCAACTAACTTTTTGACCCCTGTAACCCCGTATGAACTTTGTCAAACTGTTTTAGGACTTTATATACACTGGGGTTAGATTTTAATGAATTAAACTGAGTTTTCTATATGAAACTTGTTAAAGGAGATGTTAAGGATGTTGTAGGGATGGTAGTTCGTCCTACCCATGGTGAGGATTGTGGCTTTGTCCCACTCATAGAGTTTGTGAATTTGACTCACTCTCATATAAAAGAAAAGGGATTTTTGGTTATGATGAAACTAAAACTGGTTGAGAATTTAGGCGAGGCTTATGATGAAAATTTTGACTGAGATATTTTCGGATAAACGTTTGATTAAATCGGATGACTTGGTTGCAATGGTGGTTCGTCCCATCTGTTGCAAGGAAAGTGGTGTTATCTCACTCACGAGAAGATGGAATTTATAAGTCGATAAGGAATTGGGGTTAACAAATCTAACTGTGATAGATTGATAATGAATTAGGGAGGTTGAGGATTCTCTCTGGATATACCTTTATATATGTGAAATAAGAATTATGATTAGTTATATTTTGTGAGACTGGTTGAGATGAGATTATGATTTAAAAGTGTGGTGGACACTATATCCCAGAGTTAATAGGTAAGTTGAGATTGAAGATTATCTCTTGATGTGATAGACAAGTTGAGGTTGAGATTTCTCTCTCTTGTTGCGCTGGACAAGCTTGAGGTTGAGGATTTCTTCTCTTGTTGCATCGGAGAGTTAGATAGAAGGTTAAGGATTTTCTTTGATTCAATTCTGTATTATTAATTCAATTTTTCGTTATGGTTGATTATGTTTGATTAAAATGAGATTTGGATTGATATGGTAAGTGATAGAGAGGATGTCGATTCAGAATTTCTTAAAATAAGAATCACTTCGTTGGTAGCATAGTCCAAACTGGCAATCTATCCTCTCAAATCAAAGTTTAAATTTCCAAATAAAAATAATAACCGAGAGTAATTCAACCTCGGGTCTTTCTCTCTAGGAATGCAATTGAGATGTCACTTTCATGGTTGTGAGGAAAAGGAGTTTGAAATCAAAGAACGAAAGATTAAAGGAACTAAGAGATAAAAGAACAAAGAAAAGATCAAAATTGAAATTAATGCAAGTAAAAAGGAAGTAAGGTCAAAACTAGTGAAAATGCTATGAATGCATAAAAGAGCCTTGACTTGGGAATGAGAATTAAGGAATCCTATCATCATCATAACCACAACTATGGAAACTATGATGAGTCAATCTCACTTCGTCAACCCCTAACATCGAGGAGTAAGTCAAGCAAGCATATTTGACCTTAATCTATAAGTCCTAGCTAACTTACTAATTTCTTAGTAAAAAGCTAGCATCAATGGAAACAAGAGTCAACTAACTACGCAAGAATTACCACAAAATGTTGGATATTATGACTCTAGTATCCTAAGAACTCATTTTCCAAGGCAAGATGTGAAAATCTACTCAAAATCTAAAGTTGACATTTTCACAAACACCTTGTGGGCATAAAAGCAAAACGTGTAAAATTGCAAAGGAAAGTGAAAATTAAAACCAAACTATTCACAATATCAACAATAGAAACTCAAGCAAGCATATAGGAATCATAAAACATCAAATTCATAAGAAAAAGATTCAAGAAATCAAAATTGCATATATTAACAAAATAACTTGAACCATAGGAAAATATAACAAGAGTAGTGAAATTAAAGAGGAAATTAAAGAGTACTTACAATAAAGATAAGTGAAATCCAAGATCAAAACTTAAACTATAAAATGCTACAATGAAATTAAGTAAACCCTAAGAGAATTTCTATCTGTACTACTCCTACTCCTAATGCATTTTCTACCTTAAAAAAACTAATCTAAAACCTAATTCCTTGATAAGGAATGAAGTCCCCTTCATATAGCATCCAAAATCAGCTTCAGCACACTCAAAACTGGGCCAAGAGGCCCCCAAATCGCGAGCCATGTGCTTCATTAATGAAGTCACGCGTTGGTACCTGTGCGTACGCACACTTACTGTTTTGCCACTTGTGCATACGCACGAAAGGTTGTGCATACGCACACTCCTGATTTCTGTACTTGTGCGCACGCACAGATGGTTGTGCGTACGCACACTTCAGTATGTGCTTCTCCTTTATTTTCTTCATGTGTCTCCCTTTTTACATGCTTCCTCCCACTTTTTCCTGCCATTCATGCCTAACTGACCTGAAATCACTTAACAAAACATCATGGCATCGAATGGAATAAAAGTGGAATCAAATTTCTCAATTTAAGCACAAAAATGTATGTTTTCACATTTAAGTCCAATTTAGGGATAAAACACAAAAGTATGCTACTTTAGTGATTAAGTGTGAGTTTATATGATGAAATCCGTCCAATTCAAGCCAAAAATTATCATCAAATATGGACTCATCAGTAAGTGTAACACCCTAACTTTTAGCATCTCATGATCACACCAAAAGTCCTGGCATTACCTACCTCTACTCCAATTTCATACTATATTTATTTAATATTGAGCATTCACGAATATAAATCGAACTTTTCATTAAGAAATAGAAAATTCTTCACTTTAAACCACATAATTACATAATTATATCTACATAGTAATAAATACATAGATTTATTCAAAACTTCTCAAATACAAGTCTCGCTCCTCTAAAATCTCAAAATGACAAATGACGAGGAGTAAAATCTCAACTAAACCAATGTCACTGAAAAGGAAATTAGTAGGGGGTGAGAACATCGTCCTCGCAGATTCTTAGTAGGGAAGGGAATACTATCAAAACAAAGCGATACTTGCAACTAGAATTAATTTCATTATAAAACAGTTTATTCTTAAAATAACCTTTTGGAAAAGCTTTGTGGAAAAACTTATTTTGAAAAGTCATAAAAAAACTCGTTTAGTTTACAAATCACTAAGGTGAATAGTTTAAAGAAATTAAAAGGACCAAGGACCTGCCTAAGGGATTCCTACCCAACTCGTATCACTTGCTCCCATCCAAATAATACATAAATTAGAGTAATAAGACAACACCTAGTCCATCTTGCCTCGACCTCCATCAACACATATCAGAAACAACCCTCAGCGTCACCACCGCCAGCATGAGGGATCTCTCTGTTGTCGAACACATACAAAACAATGCAAAGCATACACAAACAAAGAGTACAGATAAAACAATTAGAAATAGAAAATAAATGCAATTACTTAATTAGGCAAACCAAAAACAAGATTCACACCCAAACAATACACACAAATGCAAATGATACATGTGTGCCCTATGGCCAATGAGCTCATCTGTCGGTTATACAACCAAACTCGACATGTCCGGTAGTGAATCGTGGATAGTCCCTACATGCACGCATCTACAAAGAGAAATTTTACATCTTCAAGGAGGAACATCCGAAAAGGTATAAGTGTCCGGCCACAACTTGCGACGCAGGGTCAACAGAATTTCAACCACATCCCGGACCAAGCAAAATTACTCCATTACATCTACCCAGGCAGGTGTATTCGAAACTCAAATCAAACATCATTTATCAAAGTGTCACATCCTGGAGCAAGCAGAATCACTCCACTGCATCTACCCAGGCAATTACATTTCACCATGTCCTAGAGTAAGCGGAATCACTTCACTGCATCTACCCGGGCAAGTACATTTCAATCTCAATCGTAATCATATTCAACATTAATTCTATTATTAACTCATCATCATTTTCCTCATCAATCTCATTTACAATCTCATCTCAATTCATGTTCAATCTTAATTAAGCTTATTTGTCATCATCCCTCATCATAATTATCATACTCTCTCTTAATCTCGAAATCATCATCAAACCTTAATCAAACCAATTGTCACTAATCACATATTAATTTCAAGCATAATCATTCAAACAACTTACTAAACTTACTTCCAAATCAAACATCACATAATTATCCTCATATTCCTTAAAATAATTCTCTTTCTCTCAATTCCAATGTTTAATTCTGTTAAACCTTAAATTCACTCTCCTATGCTTAAACCCTCCAATTTATACTTAATTTATCATTTTAAATTATTTAGTTAGTTAATCAAATCTCTTTTCATTATTAAAAATCAAATGAGTTAAAACCACAAATCAACCAAATCATAAAAACATGATTCTCTTTAAATTCCTTAAAAATATTCAAGACTTGTCTCTCTTGATAATTAATTCAAACCAAACTCATTTTCAAAGTCATAACCAAAATTCCTTCAAATTCTTAGAAAAATTTTGACAGTACCTCTCCTAAAAACCAGAGTTTGCCACCCATCACAGGTTGTTTCCTCTTTTCAACCTCAACTCAACAAAACCAACATTTCAAATAAACGTTTCCAAATCCGTCATTTGAGACCAATCATTAGATTTAAATCAAAGAAATCCAAAATCATCATATTCATTTTCCTTTTACCAGAAACCAGAAATCAACCAATTCAACAACACACAACATGACAATCTCAACAGAAAATCATTTACATCACAAACATTCAACCATTTGCATTAACCTACTAAACTTATAAGGTATTCAAAGCCCAAAACATTTTATTATTTAAAACAATCTCCTACCTCGAAGAATCAAGTCCGCAGTGACTTTAACGTGATAAAATCCCATTTTCCTCAGCCCACAACAGCAGCGACTGCATCCACAGCTCCGCTTACTTCTGCAACAATAGAAAAGCTTTAATTGTAACATGCAACCTTGATAACCCAATCCTAAATCATCAATATTGCAAATTCCTTAATAATGTACAATAGATTACTAACAACAAGATTTTTGAAACAGAGATATTTACTACAACAAAAAGCAAAACAGCAGCGACCTCTGAACTGATCTGGCTGCAGCTCCGACAACTATCCCAAGCGATAGCAGTGACCAGAAGCTCGATGACGGCAACCATAACTACCATGCAGTGATGATAATGTTCTTGTAATTCAAAAGAATGGAAATTAGAAGTAAAACCCTTAACGGCAGTGGATCTCATGGACAGTGGTGCCATTTTTTGGCGATAGAGGCTCGGCGATGCATCACTGGCATCGGCGACGGATTGCGCAACTGCGACTAGGCACGGTGGCGGTGGTAGAACCAGCTTCTCCTCTCACACATGCATCGCTCATTCGTTAGTCCTCTCTCTTTGTGGACTCTCTCTCTTCAACTTTACCCATGGATGATGGCGACGCTGGCTTCACATTGAGAACGACGACGGCGCGAACAATAATAGCAGCGGCGACTCCTTCTCTCCAATGTGGCTCAACGGTAGCGATGACACTGGATGACGACAGGACTCAAAAATTCCATATGGCAGCGGCTGGACCCGACAACATCGTCGATGCCACTCGCGACGATGATGGCATAGACAGCAGTAGTGGCGGTGAGCTTCATCTGCGACGAGGAACGGTGGGACAGCACCGTTCTTCTTCTCCTATAGTTTTCTCTCTCCTCCATTGGATCATTTCAACGGGGACTGGGCAGGGCACGGCAACGGCGGCAGCGAGGCCTGATGAGTGAATATTTTATATGCTTTTTGGCATTGTTTTCTTAGTGTTTTCAATACATTTCATTAAGTTTTAGTTAATTTTGATAGGTTTTGATGCAAAATTCACTTTTTGGATTCTACTGAGTTGTTTTATTTTTGTTATGATTTTAGGTAATTTCTGTCTGAAATTGGCAAGTTTTGGCAAAGTCTGATTCAGAGGCAAAGAACAGAGTGTAGATGCTATCAGATCCTGACCTCCATGCATTCAAATGAGCATTTCAAGAGCTATTAAGGTCCAAAAGATGCACTCTCAATGGCGTTGGAAAGCTAACTTTTAGGGCTTTCCAGCAATGTATAATGATCTATACTTTTCTTTGAATGCGATTGCCCATATTGGGCGTTGAACGCCCAAATCACCCCTCTTTCTGGCGTTCAACGCCCCAAAGGGAGCAAGCCCAACGTTGAACGCCCAAAACTGGCGTTGAACGCCCCAAAGGGAGCAAGGCAGTGTACAAACAACCCCCTAATGGGCGTCCAATTCCCATTCCTCAAGCCAGACACCAAGCTCAGTCCAAAACACTCACCAAAGTGGGCCCAATAGTAGATTTTCGCACCTTTAGTCTAGTCTATCATATTTCTATACTTTTTCATTATTAGATTAGTATATATAGGAGAAGATCACCCATTTTTAGAGGCTTCTTCTTCATTTTCTCCCATTACTTTCAAATTACATTGTACAACATGCGTTACTAAACCTCCTAGATTAAGGTTAGGAACTCTGTTAATTCTCATGGATTAATAATATTACTATTTCTATTTCAATATATGTTTGATTCCATTCTAAGATGCATTCTCGTTCTTCAATACTTATGAATCTGGGGTGGAACGGAAGTATGACCCCTTGTTCTACATGAGTTCTTGTGAGTCTCAGAAAGGATAGCGTTGAACTACAAGCTTGAGAATACGTCTCTTAGAGGGCTAATCCTCGCACTCGTTGGGGATATGAGAACATCTATTCAGCCGAGTCTGGGGCAATTACGACCTTTGTGGTATAATTTATAATCATAAAGCTTCATTTTCCGATCCGGAAGATCTGACTGTGTCTGTAGCATTTTGAGTAGGATCACCAGAGATTGAATTGCTGGAGCTTCACCCTCGTTCATGTAACACCCTAATTACCAAAGCTCACGCTTCCGGTTGCGCGACTCTGATAGCTCGGACATTACGACGACACTTATACTATTTAATACTAAAATATGAGCCTATTTAAAACTTTAAACCGTAATACCGCTCCCAAAAATACTTTCGTTCGATAACGTACATCCATAAATAACATACAACTTACAACAACTCATAAAGAGTACATCCATATATATACATAAATATATATAAATAACTTTACAAGCATTAACCAATACAATTCCTATCCCTCTTACAGAATATATCAAGATAATGGCGAGGGTTCAATAAACCATAACTAAAACAATACAGAGCATCTCAACAACAACTAAATAAACTTCTCGTGACTTCTGCGCCCATGTCCTGAAAGGGGAAAAATGTAGGGGGGTGAGAACATCATCCTCGAAAGGGCTCTCAGTAGAGGGTTTTTGGGAATTACTGTAATAGGATACGTGAAGATAAACCGTACTAGTGATTAATAACTGTCTTATGCCTCCTTTTCAAAAACAACGATTTACAATAAAAGTAAAGTCTAAAAATCTTTTTTGAAAGAAGAACCGTTCAATTCTCAAAAACTCAAAAACCTTTCAAAATGGTTTATCTATGCGGAACCAAAATAGCATTTCATATTTTATTCCAAACCAGAAACACAAAATCGAAATCAACCATCGGTTCATCTCATTTCAACCACGGCCCTAGGCCCAAACAAATCCAACCAACAACCAATCACCACAGTCCAACAGAGTCTCAGCAGCAAACACAAATAGGAAGATGCAAGCACAAACAAACAGTTATTGCAAGTAGAACAATTAGTAGTTAATCATAAGTAGTCACAAAGGCAAACCAAGTACAATATGCACACCCAAACAATGTCACATAGATGCATATGATGTATGCCTGTCCTAGTGGCTGATGATATCATCTGTCGGTTATAAAGCCAACCCGACAAGTCCTGGTAGCTAACCATTGGACTGTCCCTCTGTCGTGCATCCCCAACTCGAGTTATACTCAATATAATCGTGATCATAATCATGATCCATATCCATCACCCTCACTGGTGAATATTCACGGGGGCGAGCTCATCCGGGGCTTTCACAATGCCCGGTCACCCTTACGACATAGGGTCAGCGGAGTATCAAGTCTCAACCTGGAGGACGTGGTGGCTAGCCACTGCTACTACCCATGGAAACTCGTATCTCAGATAGTGGAAGTGCAAAATCATAATTATGAATATCTCAGCATATATGCATTCATTCTCAGCCATGGATCAACATCCATCTCAGCCATCCAGCTCACGGTTCAATCCAGAACCAGCCAATATTGATAATCATACACAACCATTCCGGCTCACGGTTCAATCCAGAACCAGTCAATATTCATAATTATACACAGCCATTCCGGCCCATAATAAAACAGCACTTCCACCATTCAAAATCATTAAATTCATAAAATCGGCATTTAAGCCATAAATCATTTTTCTCAATTCATTTCACTTTGAAATCAAGTTTCAACTCTTTTCAGCCTTGGCTTTAAAGATCTCATTTCTCAAATCATCTCAGGCTCATAAGCCACTTTTACTCAATGTAAATTCCCCTTTGAAAACAATGACACTCTCGGCATCCTCTTTCCAAACTTCCATAACCATGGCAAGTTAAAGATTTATTTTGAAACATTCAAAATCATCCATTCAACAATGGGATTTTATAACAAAAGTTCCTTGGCAGAGTCCCAAGTCTTTAGGGGAGATTAATATAACTCATTTCCTCAAATTCACTTAAAATCATTAAAACGTTGGCTTCCTGATTTGAGTAATAAAATAGGATCTAAGCCAAACCGAGTCACGTAATCATTTACTTCTTTCAAAGCCATTTCCTTTACTTAGGCAAAACCAGCTTTAACCCCCATGATAAATTCTAAAGCGTTTCAACTATTCAAAATTGTTTTAGTCTTGCAAAAATTCAAAATTCAAAGAGTACTTAAAACCTTTCTCAAAACATTTCAAAATGAAACTTCTCAATAGACATTCAGGTTCTTTCAAAGTCATTGAAACTTCTTTAATTAAAACCCCTAAGTCAAATTCAAAGGCATAAACCCTTTTCACATTCAAACAGCTTTAAAACACAAGTTTCATCTAAATAACTTTCTCCTGAAAGAGATACAATGCCTTTCTTAAGAAGAAAGACTAAATCACAATTTCCTCTTTACTTCATTTCGAAAGCATGAATCATCCTTTTCTCGATAATTCAAATAAAATAGTAGAAGTCTTTAACTCATCATTTTCCAGACAACAATAAAGACTCAGATTTTATAGAAATTTCGGTAGCACCTCTCCTGAAACTTGGATTTTGCCACCCGGTTCGGGTCCCAACTAAACCGTTCCAAAATCCTTTTCAACAGCCCAAAATCCAAAATCAGTTCAAGGCGAGCCAAATCCAACAGTCATCTCAATTCCATATTTCAAGGAAACCGTTTCAAAAATCAAATTGTTATCAGCCGAATAAACTCATTTCTAAAGCTTTAAAGAAACGGTTCAACAACAGTCATTTATCAAACCAGATCATTTAAAGCAAACCAGGCTGGATTCAAGAGTGTATTCTATTTTTCACATTCTCAAGAAAATCAACTCAACTCAAATCAATTCCCAACGGATTAAACTCGATCTCAAAGCTTTAAAAGAATCAACTTCAAAAGCATTTCGTTTCACAAAACCACACAACAATCAAGACAAATCAATCCATACATAAGGCCAATACAATCACCAAATACACATTTTCTCACATCAGTATCCATATGTAATAATTCCAATATATATAGAATATAGTTTTGGAAAGCGCCCCTACCTCAAAATGCAATTCCATAACCCAAACGTCTCACAGAGTCCTTCCCACCTTAATCCGAACTGACGGCAACCAAAACCTTAACTCCCAGTCACGTTCGCAATAACCATAGCAACACTAATCACAACATACAATAATCAGGACTCGACCCCACGTTATCAAAACTCATATTCATTAACCAAACACAACAGAATACTAATGCGAGGTTTTCCGAAACATAAATACTTACTGAACTAGCGAAATGAAGCAGTTGTGATTTCGAACAGGCCCGGCAATAGCTCCGGCGGCGGCCAGAAGCTTCGGTGGATCAATTATAAAAACCTAACAGCATTAAAACCTTCTCGAAATCTAAAAAGGTAGAAACCTCAATTAAAACCCTTACCAGCAAACTTTTCTGGCGACGGTAGCAGGGTCTCAAGTGGCTCAGCCCGGAGCTCCGGTGGTGATCCCAGAAGTCACAGAACCATCCCCGCGGTCAGAATCACAGAGATGCGGCTCCCTTCTCCGGCAATGACACCTGCGTCGGCAAGAACGGCGGTGGCTGGTGCAGATCTCACCTCTCTCTCTGCTCCCGTGCTTTCTCTCCCTCTTACTCTGTGTGGCTGGACAGCCTTCTCGACTGCACGGCGGCGGCGACTCCACACGCGGCGATGACAGTGTCAGCTTCGGCCGGATACTTTGGATACTTTATACGCTTTTTGGGGTTAATTTCATATAGTTTTTAGTATGTTTTAGTTAGTTTTTAGTTTATTTTCATTAGTTTCTAGGCAAAATTCATATTTCTGGATTTTACTATGATTTTGTGTATTTTTCTGTAATTTCAGATATTTTCTGGCTGAAATTGAGGGAGCTGAGCAAAATTCTGATTTAGGCTGAAAAAGGACTACTGATGCTGTTGGATCCTGACCTCTCTGCACTCGGAATGGAATTTCTTGAGCTACAGGAGTCCAATTGACGTGCTTCTAATTGCGTTGGAAAGTAGACATCCAGGGCTTTCCAAAAATATATAATAGTCCATATTTTGCTCAAAGATAGACGACGTAAACTGGAGTTCAACGCCAGTTTCATGTTGCAGTCTGGCGTCCAGTGCCAGAAACACATTACAAGTTGGAGTTCAACGCCAGAAATAGGTTACAGCCTGGCGTTGAACGCCCAAAACAGCCCAGACACGTGAGAAGCTTTAGTCTCAGCCCCAGCACACACCAAGGGGGCCCCAGAAGTGGATTTCTGCACTATCTATCATAGTTTACTCATTTTCTGTAAACCTAGGTTACTAGTTTTGTATTTAAACAACTTTTAGAGACTTATTTTGTATCTCATGACATTTTTAGATCTGAATTTTGTACTCTTTGACAGCATGAGTTTCTAAACTCCATTGTTGGGGGTCTGGTTAGTTGTGCGAAGTTGTAAGAGAGTAATGTGAACATTGACATTACAATTTCGTGCACCAAGTTTTTGGTGCCGTTGTCGGGGATTGTTTGAGTTTGAACAACTGACGGTGAATCCTGTTGCTTAGATTAGGAAAATTTTGTCTTTTTGGTCAGAGTCTTTTATATTCTTTTCAAAAAAAAAATTATAATATTTTTTCTTAGTTATTAAAAATACTTTTTTCAAAACAAGTGTTACATTTACTGCCCAATTGGTTAGAGTGTTGGTCTGTGTTCTTGGTAATTGGGTACCTTCTTTTTAAAATTCTTTTTCAAAAAAATAATTTTTACATTAAATCTTGTCCCAAACTTTAAGTTTGGTGTTTTCTTCTTAATTTTTCTTTGGTTTTCGAAAATCTTATTTTGGTTTTCTAAAAATTTTAAGTTTGGTGTTCTTTCTTTATGTTCTTGTGTTCTTGTGAGTCTTCAAAGTGTTCTTAAGTTTTCCTTGTGTCTTGATCTTAAAATTTTTAAGTTTGGTGTTCCTTGGTGTTTTCCCTCCAAAATTTCCAAAAACAAGGAGCATTAGATCTAAAAAATTTTAAATCGTGTGCTATCTTATTATTTTTCTCTCTCCTCTTTAAATTCAAAAATATTTTTTCTCTCTATTTTAAAGCAAATTTTCGAAATTTACCTTTAAAATTCAGATTTTTATTTCAAAATTTAAAACCTTTTTCAAAAAAAAATTTCATATCTTTTTCAAAACTTCCTAACTACTTTCTCTCTCCTCATTTTTTCGAAAATCTTCGCCCATTTTTATTTATTTTATTTTAATTTATTTTGTTTTCGAAATAAATAAATAATTAAATAAATAAAAATATTTCTTCTCTATTTTACATCATCTCCCTTTCTCCTACAGAGAGATGCTAAGAAAATGCCCCTCTAAAATGTTTTCAGAGTGGGTTTAGTTAGACATCTTCTATTATGGGCTTACAGAAAGAGCTCAGATCTCTCTAGATTACTCAGCTGGTGGATCTATCCACATGAGAAAGACAATTGAAGAAGCTCAAGAGCTCATTGATACAGTTTCCATAGCTGCTAAATTCAATCAGCAATTGGACTTTCTAACACAGCAGTTAGCCGAATTCAAAGATAGACTACAAGAGACAAGGATGGCTAATATAAATATGGAAGAACAATTGAAGCAAACGAAACAGCAACTGTCAAAACAAATAACAGAAGAATGCCAAGCAGTTCAATTAAGAAGTGGGAAAACATTAAATACCCCATCTCAAGGCAGCAGGAAGCCAAGAAATGAGCAAACCACCCAAAATCCATCTGAGGACAGTAAGAGCCCAGGAAAAAATAATTCTGGCATTAAAACGCCAGAGATTGGGTGGAAGGTGATGAGCGGATAATTTAGATGCTTTTTGGCACTGTTTTTAGTATGTTTTTAGTAGAATCTGGTTACTTTTAGGGATATTTTTATTAGTTTTTATGTTAAATTTACATTTCTGGACTTTACTATGAGTTGTGTATTTTTCTGTGATTTCAGGTATTTTCTGGCTGAAATTGAGGGACTTGAGCAAAAATCAGATTCAGAGGTTGAAGAAGGACTGCTGATGCTGTTGGATTCTGACCTCCCTGCACTCAAAGTGGATTTTCTGGAACTACAGAACTCAAAATGGCGCGCTTCCAATTGCGTTGAAAAGTAGACATCCAGGGCTTTCCAGCAATATATAATAGTCTATACTTTGGCCGATTTTAGATGTCATAAAAGGGCGTTGAATGCCAGTTCTACGCTGCTGTCTGGAGTTAAACGCCAGAAACACGTCACAAGCCAGAGTTGAACACCAGAAATATGTTACAAACTGGCGTTCAACTCCAAAATTGACCTCTACACGTGTAACATTCAAGCTCAGCCCAGGCACACACCAAGTGGGCCCCGGAAGTGGATTTATGCATCAATTACGTACTTCTGTAAACCCTAGTAACTAGTTTAGTATAAATAGGACTTTTTATTATTGTATTTGACATCCTGGATTGTATTTTTGATCCTGTGATCACGTTTTGGGGGCTGGCCATTCGGCCATGTCTGGACCTTTCACTTACGTATTTTTAACGGTAGAGTTTCTACACTCCATAGATTAAGGTGTGGAGCTCTGCTGTTCCTCAAAGATTAATGCAAAGTACTACTGTTTTTCTATTCAATTCAACTTATTCCGCTTCTAAGATATTCATTCGCACTTCAACCTGAATGTGATGAACGTGACAATCATCATCATTCCCTATGAACGCGTGCCTGACAACCACTTCCGTTCTACTTTAGATTGAATGAGTATCTCTTGGATCTCTTCATCAGAATCTTCATGGTATAAGCTAGATTGATGGCGGCATTCATGAGAGTTCGGAAAGTCTAAACCTTGTCTGTGGTATTCTGAGTAGGACTCTGGGATTGAATGACTGTGACAAACTTCAAACTCGTGAGTGCTGGGCGTAGTGACAGACGCAAAGGAGGGTGAATCCTATTCCAGTATGATCGAGAACCTCAGATGATTAGCTGTGCTGTGACAGAGCATTTGGACCATTTTCATAAGAGGATGGGATGCAGCCATTGACAAGGGTGATGCCTCCAGACGATTAGCCATGCAGTGACAACGCATCGGACCATTTTCCAGAGAGGATAAAAAGTAGCCATTGACAACGGTGATGTCCTTACATAAAGCCAGCCATAGAAAGGAGTAAGATTGATTGGATGAAGACATCAGGAAAGCAGAGGTTCAGAGGAACGAATGCATCTCTATACGCTTATCTGAAATTCTGACCAATGAATTACATAAGTATTTCTATCCTTATTTTCTATTTATTATTAATATTCGAAAACTCCATAACTATTTGATATCCGCATGACTGAGATTTACAAGGTGACCATAGCTTGCTTCAAGCCGACAATCTCCGTGGGATCGACCCTTACTCACGTAAGGTTTATTACTTGGACGACCCAGTGCACTTGCTGGTTAGTTGTATCGAAGTTGTGAATGAAAAACGATTTATTAAGATGTGCGTACAGAGTTTTTGGCACCGTTGCCTGAGATCACAATTTCGTGCACTAAGTTTTTGGCGTCGTTGCCGGGGATTGTTCGAGTTTGGACAATTGACGGTTCATCTTGTTGCTCAGATTAGGTAATTTTCTTGTTGTTTTATTTTCAAAAATTTTTTTAAAAAATCTTTCAAAAATTTCTCCTTTGTTTTCGAAAAAAATTTTAAAATAAAAATGTTTTTAAAAATATATTTTTCTTCAGAATTTTTAAGAATGAATTCTAGTGTTTCATGAAGCATGTTGAAGCCTGGCTGGCTGTAAAGCCATGTTTAATTCTTTTGGATAGGGAATGTCAGGCGTGTCATGTCTGAGTTACATACTAAAGCTTGGCTGGCTATTAAGCCATGCCTGACCCTTTGATTGGAGCTTTAGACTAAAGAGCATAAGATTCCTGGAATTCATATTAAAAATTTTGGAATCCTTATTCTTATTTTTCAAAATGATTTTCGAAAAAATTAAAAGAAAATACAAAAAAATCATAAAATCATAAAAATCAAAAAAATATTTTGTATTTCTTGTTTGAGTCTTGAGTCAGATTTAAAGTTTGGTGTCGATTGCATGTTCATCTTGCATTTTTCGAAAAATTCATGCATTCATGGTGTTCTTCATGATCTTCAAGTTGTTCTTGGTAAGTCTTCTTGTTTGATCTTGATGTTTTCTTGTTTTGCATCTTTTCTTGTTTTTCATGTGCATTTTTGCATTCATAGTGCCTAAACATGAAAGATTTCTAAGTTTGGTGTCTTGCATGTTTTCTTTGCATTAAAAATTTTTCAAAAATATGTTCTTGATGTTCATCATGATCTTCAAAGTGTTCTTGGTGTTCATCTTAACATTCATAGTGTCCTTGCATGCATTCCTTGTTTTGATCCAGAAAGAAAAGAGAAAAACATGAAAATGACGTTTTAATTTTTCTCTCTCATCATAAAAATTCAAAAAATCAAAAAAAATATCTTTCCCTTTTTCCTCTCATAAAATTAAAAAATTTGAGTTGACTTTTTCAAAAATTTTTAAAATCTAGTTGTTTTCTATGAGTCAAATCAAATTTTCAAATTTTATCTTTTTCAAAATCTTTTTCAAAAATCATATCTTTTTCACTTTTCCTATTTATTTTTTAAAATTTTAAAAATATTTGTCAAAAATCTTTTTCTTATCTTTATCACATCATTTTCGAAAATAACATCATCAATTAATGTTTTGATTTAAAAATTTCAAGTTTGTTACTTACTTGTTAAGAAAGATTCAAACTTTAAGTTCTAGAATCATATCTTGTGATTTCTTGTGAATCAAGTCATTAATTGTGATTTTAAAAATCAAATCCTTTTCAAAACTAATTTCAATCATATCTTTTCAAAAAAAAAATATCTTTTTATCTCATCTTTTTAAAACATATCTTTTTCAAAAATTTGATTTTAAAATATCTTCTCTAACTTCTTGTCTTCTTATCTTTTCAAAATTGATTTTCAAATTTGTTTCAACTAACTAACTAACTTTTTGTTTGTTTCTTATCTTTTTCAAAACCACTAACTAACTCTCTCTCTCTCTCTAATTTTTGAAAATATCTTCCCTCTTTTTCAAAATTTCTTTTTAATTAACTAATTATTCTAATTTTTTATCTTAATTTTCGAAAATTACTCACGTTTTTCAAACACTATTTTCGAAAATCACTAACTCTTTTTCAAAAATTATTTTCGAAAATCCTCCTTCTCTCTCATCTCCTTCTATTTATTTATTCATCTACTAACACTTCATCTCACCAAAAATCCGAACCCTCTCTCTCTGAGTTCAGATTTCCTATTCTTTTTTTTCTTCTACTCACACAGGGACCTCTATACTGTGGTAAAAAGGATCCCTATTATTATTATTTTTCTGTTCCCTCTTTTTCATATGAGCAGGAGCAAGGACAAGAACATTCTTGTTGAAGCAGATCCAGAACCTGAAAGGACTATGAAGAGGAAACTAAAAGAAGCTAAACTACAACAATCCAGCAAGCACCTTTCAGAAACTTTTGAACAGGAAGAGGAGATGGCAGCTGAAAATAATAATAATGCAAGGAGGATGCTTGGTGACTTTACTGCACCTAATTCCAATTT
>NC_029787.2:75255181-75260772 GCF_000816755.2 Arachis ipaensis
GACAGAAAGAAGGTGAATCCCTCTATGAAGCTTGGGAGAGATACAAGGAACTGACCAAAAAGTGTCTTTCTGACATGCTTTTAGAATGGACCATCCTGGATATATTCTATGATGGTCTGTCTGAATTAGCTAAACTGAGTAAAAGGATCACTGAAATCCCTCCTAGTACTCTCCCAAGCAATACAGAAGAAAATCCAAAAGGAGAGTGCAAGGCCATTGATATAACCATCATGGCCGAATCCAAGAAAGAAGGGGAGGACGTAAATCCCAGTGAGGAAAACCTCCTGGGACGTCCAGTGATCAATAAGGAGTTTCCCTCTGAAGAACCAAAGGAATCTGAGGCTCATCTAGAGACCATAGAGATTCCATTGAACCTCCTTATGCCATTCATGAGCTTTGATGAGTATTCCTCTTCTGAAGAGAATGAGGATGTTTCTAAGGAGCAAGTTACCAAGTACCTTGGTGCTATCATGAAGCTGAATGCCAAATTATTTGGTATTGAGACTTGGGAAAATGAACCTCCCTTGTTCACCAATGAACTAAGTGATTTGGATCAACTGACATTGCCTCAGAAGAAACAGGATCCAGGAAAGTTCCTAATACCTTGTACCATAGGCACCATGACCTTTGAAAAGGCTCTGTGTGACCTTGGTTCAGGGATGAACCTCATGCCCCTCTCTGTAATAGAGAAACTGGGAATCTTTGGGGTGCAAGCTACTAAAATCTCATTAGAGATGGCAGACAATTCAAGAAAACAGGCTTATGGACAAGTAGAGGATATGTTAGTAAAGGTTGGAGGCCTTTACATCCCTGCTGATTTCATAGTCCTAGATACTGGGAAGGATGAGGATGAATCCATCATCCTTGGAAGACCCTTCCTAGCCACAGCAAGAGCTGTGATTGATGTTGATAGAGGTGAACTAGTCCTTCAATTGAATGAGGACTCCCTTGTGTTTAAAACTCGAGGTCATCCTTCTGTAAACATGGAGAGGAAGCATAAAAAGCTTCTCTCAAAACAGAGTCAACCAGAGCCCCCACAGTCAAACTCTAAGTTTGGTGTTGGGAAGCCACAACCAAACTCTAAGTTTGGTGTTGAACTCCCATATCCAAACTCTAAGTTTGGTGTTGGGAAGTCTCAACAATGCTCTGAACATCTGTGAGGCTCCATGAGAGCCCACTGTCAAGCTATTGACATTAAAGAGGCGCTTGTTAGGAGGCAACCCAATTTTTATTTATCTAATTTTATTGTTCTTTCATGTTTTATTAGGTTCATGATCATGTGGAGTCACAAAATAAATATAAAAATTGAAAATGGAATCAAAAACAGCAGAAGAAAAATTACACCCTGGAGGAGGATCTCACTGGCGTTTAAACGCCAGTAAGAAGCATCTGGCTGGCGTTCAACGCCAGAATAGAGCATGGTTCTGGCGCTGAATGCCCAAAATGGGCAGCATCTGGGCGTTTGAACGCCAGAATTGCACCCTAGAGAAGAGCTGGCGCTGAACGCCCAGAACAAGCATGGTTCTGGCGTTCAACGCCAGAAATGGGCAACAAATGGGCGTTCAACGCCCAGAACAAGCACCAATCTGGCGCTGAACGCCCAGAGTTGTGTGCAACGGCATTTTGCATGCCTAATTTGGTGCAAGGTTGTAAATCCTTGAACACCTCAGGATCTGTGGACCCCACAGGATCCCCACCTACCTCCACTCACTTCTTCTCACCCCTCTTTCACACAATCCCATAAACACTCTTCCCCAAAACTCTTCACCAATCACCTCAATCTCTCTTCCCTATAACCACTTCACCACTCACATCCATCCACTCTTCCCCATAAACCTACCTCATATACCCCCTCCCTTCCCTATATAAAGCCCTCCATTCTTCTTCATTTTCACACAACACAACCCTCTCTTCCCCTTCTTGGCCGAATACACCCATCCCCCCTCTCCTCCATATTTTCTTCTTCTTCTTCTTCATCTATTCTTTCTTCTCTTGCTCGAGGGCGAGCAATATTCTAAGTTTGGTGTGGTAAAAGCATAAGCTTTTTGTTTTTCCATTACCATTGATGGCACCCAAGACCGGAGAATCCTCTAGAAAAGGGAAAAGGAAGACAAAAGCTTCCACCTCCGAGTCATGGGAGAAGGAAAGATTCATCTCCAAAGCTCATCAAGACCACTTCTATGATGTTGTGGTCAAGAAGAAGGTGATCCCTGAGGTCCCTTTCAAGCTCATCACCATGAGATCCCGGAGATGCCTCAAATGCATTTTCCTCCACAAAACTATTGGGAGCAAATCAACACCTCCCTAGGAGAATTAAGTTCCAACATGGGACAATTAAGGGTGGAACATCAAGAGCACTCCATCATCCTTCATGAAATAAGAGAAGATCAAAAAGCAATGAGGGAGGAGCAACAAAGACAAGGAAGAGACATAGAAGAGCTCAAGGACATCATTGGTTCCTCAAGAAGGAAACGCCACCATCACTAAGGTGGACTCATTCTTTGTTCTTACATTCTCTGTTTTTTGTTTTCTCTATGTTAAGTGCTTATCTATGTTTGTGTCTTATTACATGATCATTAGTAGTTAGTAACTTTGTCTTAAAGTTATGAATGTCCTATGAATCCATCACCCCTCTTAAATGAAAAATGTTTTAATTCAAAAGAACAAGAAGTACATGAGTTTCGAATTTATCCTTGAACTTAGTTTAATTATATTGATGTGGTGACAATACTTTTTGTTTTCTGAATCAATGCTTGAACAGTGCATATGCTCTTGAAGTTGTTGTTTAAGAATGTTAAATATGTTGGCTCTTGAAAGAATGATGATAAGGAGACATGTTATTTGATAATCTGAAAAATCATAAAAATGATTCTTGAAGCAAGAAAAAGCAGCAAAGAAAAAAGCTGGTAGAAAAAAAAAATATAGGCAAAAAAAAATAATAAAAAGAAAAAGCAAGCAGAAAAAGCCAAAAGCTCTTAAAACCAAGAGGCAAGAGCAAAAAGCCAATAACCCTTAAAACCAAAAGGCAAGGGTAAATAAAAAGGATCCCAAGGCTTTGAGCATCAGTGGATAGGAGGGCCTAAAGGAATAAAATCCTGGCCTAAGCGGCTAAATCAAGCTGTCCCTAACCATGTGCTTGTGGCGTGAAGGTGTCAAGTGAAAACTTGAGACTGAGCGGTTAAAGTCAATGTCCAAAGCAAAAGAAGAGTGTGCTTAAGAACGCTGGACACCTCTAATTAGGGACTTTAGCAAAGCTGAGTCACAATCTGAAAAGGTTCACCTAATTATGTGTCTCTGACCTCCCTGCACTCAAAGTGGATTTTCTAGAGCTACAGAACTCAAAATGGCGCGCTTCCAATTGCGTTGGAAAGTAGACATCCAGGGCTTTCCAGCAATATATAATACTCTATACTTTAGCCGATTTTAGAGGATGTAAAAGGGCGTTGAACGCCAGTTCTACGCTGCTGTCTGGAGTTAAACGCCAGAAACACGTCACAAGCCAGAGTTGAACGCCAGAAATACGTTACAAGCTGGCGTTCAACTCCAAAATTGACCTCTACACGTGTAACATTCAGGTTCAGCCCAAGCACACACCAAGTGGGCCCCGGAAGTGGATTTATGCATCAATTACTTACTTTTGTAAACCCTAGTAACTAGTTTAGTATAAATAGGACTTTTTATTATTGTATTTGACATCCTGGATTGTATTTTTGATCCTGTGATCACGTTTTGGGGGCTGGCCATTCGGCTATGCCTGGACCTTTCACTTATGTATTTTTAACGGTAGAGTTTCTACACTCCATAGATTAAGGTGTGGAGCTCTGCTGTTCCTCAAAGATTAATGCAAAGTACTACTGTTGATTAGCCATGCAGTGACAGCGCATCGGACTATTTTCCAGAGAGGATAAAAAGTAGCCATTGACAACGGTGATGTCCTTACATAAAGCCAGCCATGGAAAGGAGTAAGATTGATTGGATGAAGACAGCAGGAAAGCAGAGGTTCAGAGGAACGAATGCATCTCTATACGCTTATCTGAAATTCTAACCAATGAATTACATAAGTATTTCTATCCTTATTTTCTATTTATTATTAGTATTCGAAACCTCCATAACTATTTGATATCTGCCTGACTGAGATTTACAAGGTGACCATAGCTTGCTTCAAGCCGACAATCTCTGTGGGACCAACCCTTACTCACGTAAGGTTTATTACTTGGACGACCCAGTGCACTTGCTGGTTAGTTGTATCGAAGTTGTGAATGAAAAACGATTTATTAAGACGTGCATACAGATTTTCTGGCACCGTTGGCTGAGATCACAATTTCGTGCACCAGAAGGCTGGCGCTGAACGCCTAGACCATGCTCAGGACTGGCGTTCAACGCCAGAAACAAGCAAGGAACTGGCATTGAATGCCCAAAAGAAGCACAGTTCTGGCGTTCAGACGCCAGGAACAGATGAGGAGTTGGCGTCTAACGTCACTCCAGCTTCTAACTCTGGCACTCAATTGCCAGAGAGGGATCAGACACACACAAGTGCTGATGACAACCCATCTAAAAAGGCTTCTTCAACCACTTCTGTAGGAAATAAACCTACAGCAACCAAGGTTGAGGAATATAAAGCCAAGATACCTTATCCTCAAAAACTCTGCCAAGAGGAGCAGGATAAGCAATTTGCTCGCTTTGCAGATTATCTCATGACTCTTGAAATAAAGATTCTGTTTGCAGAAGCACTTGAGCAAATACCTTCTTACACCAAGTTCATGAAAGAGATCTTGAGTCATAAGAAGGATTGGAGAGAAACTGAAAGAGTTCTCCTCACTGAAGAATGCAGTGCAGTCATTCTGAAAAGCTTTCCTGAAAAGCTTAAAGATCCCGGAAGCTTTCTGATACCATGCACATTAGAGGGAAATTGCACCAGGACAGCTTTATGCGATCTTGGGGCAAGCATCAACCTAATACCTACATCCACCATCAGAACGCTTGGTTTAACTAAAGAAGTTAAGCCAACCCGGATATGTCTCCAACTTGCTGATGGCTCCATTAAATACCCATCAGGCGTGATCGAGGACATGATTGTCAGGGTTGGGCCATTCGCCTTTCCCATTGACTTTGTTGTGCTGGAAATAGAGGAGCACAAGAGTGCTACTCTCATTCTAGGAAGATCTTTCCTAGCAACTGGACGAACTCTCATTGATGTTCAAAAGGGGGAAGTCACCCTGAGAGTCAATGAGGATGAGTTTAAATTGAATGCTGTCAATGCCATGCAGCATCCAGACACACCAAGAGACTGCATGAAAGTTGATCTTATTGACTCTCTGGTGGAGGAGATCAACATGGCTGAGAGTCTCGAATCAGAGCTGGAAGACATCTTTAAAGATGTTCCGCCTGATCTAGAGGATTCAGAGGAATTGAAAAAGCCTCTGAAATTTCCTCAGGGAGAGGAAAAACCTCCTAAATCCGAGCTCAAACCATTACCACCATCCCTGAAATATGCATTTCTGGGAGAAGGTGATACTTTTCTAGTGATCATAAGCTCTGCTTTAAATCCACAGGAAGAGGAAGTACTAATCCAAGTGCTAAAGACACACAAG